>NW_026923680.1:0-22130 GCF_032062105.1 Saccostrea cuccullata | reverse complement strand
TAATTAAACTAACTACATATAGTTATGATAAGTAAGGGAGTGTCTTCCAGAATTATAAATTTCAAGGCCCCTGGCTCATGGGTACCATGTCATCTGTAGACAATACTGTAATTATACCCGCACTTTCTAAAGAAAGTTCGGGTATATTGTTGTTACTCATGTCCGTCCGTCCGTCTGTCCGTCCGTCCGTCCGTCCGTCTGTCACACTTTTCTTCCCTGAACTCCTCCTACATTTTACACAGTAGCTTAATCATCTTTTGGGAGACAGTTGGTGGGGTCATGTAGATGTGCAGTAAGGTTTTGGAATTTTGATTTTGCCCCTGGGGGTCAAATGGGGGTCGAAAAATGACGTTTTTTATGCAAAAAGCCCCGTCTTCCCTGAACTCCTTCTACATTTTACTCAGCAGCCTAACCAGCTTTTGGGAGATGGTTGGTGGGGTCATGTAGATGTGCAGTAAGCTTTCGGAATTTTGATTTTGCCCCAGGGGGTCAAATGGGGGTCGAAAAATGACGTTTTTTAAGCAAAAAGCTCCGTATTCCCTGAACTCCTCTTACATTTTATTCAGCAGCCTAATTATCTTTTGGAAGATGGTTGGTGGGGTCATGTAGATGTGCAGTAAGGTTTTGGAATTTTGATTTTGCCCCGGGGGATCAAATGGGGGTCGAAAAATGATGTTTTTTATGCAAAAAGCCCCGTCTTCCCTGAACTCCTTTTACATTTTACTCAGGAGCCTAATCATCTTTTGGGAGATGGTTGGTGGTGTCATGTAGATGTGCAGTAAGGTTTCGGAATTTTGATTTTGCCCTGGGGGGTCAAATGGGTGTCGAAAAAATGACTTTTTTAATGCAAAAAGACCCTTCTTCCTTGAACTCCTATTACATTTTACTCAGTAGCCTAATCATCTTTTGGGAGATGGTTGGTGGGGTCATGCAGATGTGTAGTAAGGTTTCTGAATTTTGATTTTGCCCCGGGGGGTCATATGGGGGTCGAAAAATGACGGTTTTTATGCTAAAAGCCCCATCTTCCCTGAACTCCTCTTACATTTTATTCAGCAGCCTTTTGGGAGATGGTTGGTGGGGTCATGTAGATGTGCAGTTAGGTTTCGGAATTTTGATTTTGCCCGGGGGGTCAAATGAGGGTCGAAAAATGACGTTTTTTATGGAAAAAGCCCAGTCTTCCCTAAACTCCTTTTTCGTTTTAAACAGTGGTCTTATCCTCTTTTTGGAGAGTTCACTCTTTTGAAATTTTGTTAAAACATCAAGGTCAAGGGGTAAAAAATCATAGCATGTTGAGAAACATCTTGTTATGGGTAATGTTCACTTGAAATGTGAAAGTTGAATCTCTTCTCAATGAAAAGGAAATACAACATTAATGAAAACTAATTTAAACTTCAAGGTCAAGGTCACAGAGTCAAAAAGTCATGATACATTTGGAAAGGTCTTATCACAGGTAATATGAATGCCCTTTCATTTATCTTTCAAAATGACCAATTCAAAGCAATTAATTTGTTTATGAAATTAGGTCAAACTTCAAGGTCATGAGTAATAAAAATCATAGTGTATTTAGAATGGTATTGTCCCATTTAATACTAATACACATGTTTAATATAAAAGTCCTCTCTCTTTTCATTCAAAATATACGACCATGATGACCAAGGTTAATTAGTTTATTGTGACAGATGGGCAGATTGACAAACAAATGAGATTTAATGTACCCTACCTTTAGCGAAAATGGGGGACAATAAATGTCTTTGCTGTTCTTGAGAAGAAGATTTATGTTGGAAAAAGTCCCCTGCATATTTAAATGTAAATTGGTTGAAATTGGCCCAGTGGTTCTTAAGAAGTTAATGTGAAAAGTTTGCAGACAAACAGATGGACAACAGAAATCAGTACATTTCAGAAAACAGTATGCTTATAAATAGTTAATCAAGGTGCTTTGGGTAGCAAAATAAAGCTAAACTGGTATATCTAATTCATCCGCAGAGCTTAGTTTATTTTAATATGCACAACCTTTTCAACTCTCATCATAATTATTTTTTAAAATTTATATCACCATGTCTCATTCAAGGGAGAACTAGAGATATGACCAGATGTATATCTGTTGAATATAAAATATGTACATGTATACTGTGTTTTTTTAGTAATTTGTTTGTTTGTTGTGACAGCAACTGTTATGGCAGCTTTTGGCAAAGGTTGAAGTTTCTCAAATGTAAGTCAAACTCCAAGGTCAAGGTCAAAGGGTCAAAATTGTTGGTATCAAAGGGAATGTCTTGTCACAAGGAATACACATGTGAAAAAAGAGAGAAATCCCTAGAACTTCCTCACCTGTTCAAAAGTTATTGCCAAGGTTAAAGTTAAATTGGGTTCAACTCTAAGGTCTAGGTCAAAAATAATTATACCTGTTGAAAGTTCACAATGATTATACATGTTAGAGCATGAAAGTCCTAGCACCACCTGTTCAAAACTTAGGCCAAGTTTAAGGTATTTTTCTTGTAAAAGTGGGTCAAACTCCAAGGTCAAGAGATCAAGAGGTCAAAATTGGTGGTACCCATTAAAAGGTTTTGCCAAAAGAAATTTACCTATGAAATATTGAAGCCATATGTATAGCCCAATCCACTTAAAACTTATGGGCAAGGTTAAAGTTTCTGTGGACAAACATACATAAACATAGGAAACAAAATATGTATATATAGTCAAATGAAAAATTTTTCTACTATTATGGAGTCATAAGATCAATTGTCATTTCAGGTACAGGGAGTCAGTGGCTAGGGAGATCAGACCCCCCCCCCCCTGGAATTAGCAGTTATTAAAATAAGACTATGTACTGTAGAGAATAAAAATGACTTTGGACATCCTCCCCCTTAGAAAACAGGGACTCCACCATCATTGTTTTTATTATTATTTTTTATTTGCTTCTCAGGAAATCTTGGGCTGATTTTTTTGACTGAGGTGTGACACCCCCCCCCCCCCCCCCCCCCCCCCCCCTTTTCTGAAAAAAAAAATTCTGGATCTGCGCCTGTATATACTGAATGTCCGCAACGGGAGATAACTTGACAATGTGAAATTTGTCGACTATGGCATGCGATGATCTTTGACCCTTTTTGAACTTCAACCTAACCATTTGCATTTATTTATTTTTATGCAATCTATACTAAATCTTGTACTTACCGAATGTCATAGGTCGTGATAACGAATTCATGAAATATAATCCATATAATCCAATTAAAACACAAATGATTTTAACTGACCACACTGCATCGTCAGCATACATGTGCTAAATAATCTCATTCGACAAACCTGATTCCGTTGCCAGTATGAATCGGCCGAGGTGTGCCGAGAGGTGATATCTATAAATATGATAATGGGTAACGCAAACCCAATGTGAATGTAGAAAATAAGATGTTCACACGTAAAACTGTTTAGTACAAGAACAAATTTCAAACTATCATAATAAACTATGTTTTAACATAACTTTGCCATCTAGGTCTATTTTTAAAAAATGTGAGAGTGAGAGAGTGTGTGTGTGTTGGGGGGGGGGGAGGGAGGGGGGAGGGAGAGAGACAGGCATTGACAAATTAATCGGGTTGTATTTTCAATGGGTTTTTTTCCCGACCAAGTACTAAAATCAGTTTGCACATTTTGATAAATTCATCAAAAACGCTTTGTACTAAAATAATATTTTATGTCGTTGAGAAAGTAAATTTAAAAAGTTCCAAATTATGGGCAAAATATTTATCTGAATCTAATTAAGTAATTTACTTCAATCATTAATTAAATTCTGTTATTTCAGACTGGTAATGAATTAAGTATTCAAAATACATATGTGAGGCTCATAGATCATATGGTCACCTGAAAATTTTATGTTCAATTTGACGAATACATGTACGGTGATAATTATAGAATTATTTTGACTTCTTCCTTGGAAAGTCCAATATGAAGGAGTGTGTATTTAGAGGCAAACACCATAGTGCGGGTATTACTGTTTCATGACAGCATCTAGTTGAAGTAATGCTTTGAAATTTGTTCTTTGGTATAAACCAATTTTTTTTTTATAAACAATGGTCCTTTTTTTCAAAATTGTGAAATGTATGACCTCAGGATGAGGGTTTTTGTGGTCAATGAGCACTACTAATTATTGCTAATCATTACCGCTTATTTGAAATGAAAGTTTTAAAGTTATACAAGATGTTCAAATGACCTATAAGATCCATAGGCCTCTTGTCGTGTTCTTAAGTGAACGTCTAGCATCTCGTTAATATGCATTTTATATGTACCCACTGATCCGCCGTTGTTTTCTTTTTAGGTGTCTGTTGGTTATAAGACGAGTCTAGAATCGTTGATGCTTTATCTCTCTGCATTCATATAATATTTTTTATATCTGATTTCTTTAAAAATGTACAACAAAGGGACCACTGGTCTCCTTATTTATGTACAATACAAGGTGACCTCTGGTCCCCCTTGTGATGTAAAATATAGAGTGACCTAAGGTCCTCATAATGATCTACAACATAGTGTGACCTCAGACCCCCTATTGATGTATAAGGTGACCTCCGTTTCCCCTTATGATGTACAATATAATCTGACGTCTGCTTTTGTACAGTATAAGGTGACCTATGGTCCCCTTTCTGTTGTACAATGTAAAGATGACCATAAGTCTCCATAATAAAATAACATATAAGGTGACCTTTGGTCAACTTATTGTTGTACAATATTAGTTTACTCCTGGTCCACCCAGTAACGAACGTTAAAACTGAACTGAAGGCTCTGTCTCCTTACTGATGTACAATAAAAGGCGACCTCTGGTCCCCCTACTGTTATCTCCTACTGATGTACAATATAGGGTGTCTTTTCGTCCTCCTAATGTTGTACAATATAAGGTAACCCCTGGCCCCCTACTGTTGTACTATATAAGGTGACCCCTGGTCCCCCTACTTTTGTAAAATATAAGGTGACACCTGGTCCCCCGACTGATGTTCCCTACTTATGTACAATATGAGGTGACTTCTGTTCCCCCTACTGATGTACTTAAAAGGTGTCCTATGGTACACTACTGATGTACAATATAAGGTGACCTCTGGTCACCCTACTGGTGTACAAAATAAAAAACCCTACTGATGAATAATATAAGGTGTCCTCTGTATAAGATGTACCCTGGTCACCCTGCTGTTGTACAATATAAGAAGTCCTCTGGTCCCCCTACTGATGTACAAAATAAGGTGCCCTCTGGTCCCCCTACTGATGTACATAATAAGGTGTTCTCTAGTCCCCTTACTGATGTACAATATAAGGTGACCCCTAGTCCCCCTACAATGTATGATATATGGTGTCCTCTGGTCCCCCTACTTTAGCTAATGTACAATATAAGGTTGCCTCTGGTCTCCCCACTGGTGTGCAATATAAGGTGATTCCTGGTCCCCCTACTGATGAAGGATATAAGGTGACCTCTGGTCCCACTAATGATGTACAATATAAGCTGTTCTCTGGTCCCCCTACATATGTAGAATTAAAGGTGACCTCTGTTCCCCCTACTGCTGTACAGTATAAGGTGACCTCTGGTCCCCCTACTGATGTACAGTATAAGGTGACCTCTGGTCCCCCTATTGATGTACGATTTAAGGTGACCTCTGGTCCCCCTACTGCTGTACAATATAAGGTGACCTCTAGTCCACCTTCTTATGTACAATATAAGGTGTCCTCTGCTCTCCTACTGATGTCCCCTACTGATGTACAGTATAAGGTGACCTCTGGTCCCCCCATTGACATACAATTTAAGTTGAACTCTGGTCCCCCTACATATGTAGAATTAAAGGTGACCTCTGGTCCCCCTACTGTTGTAGAATATAAGGTGTTTTCTGGCCCCCTTTCTGTTGTCCCATACTTATGTACAATATAAAGTGTATTCTGGTCCCCCTACATATGTAGAATTCAAAATGCCCTCTAGTCCCCCTACTGATGTACAGTATAAGGTGCCCTCTGGTCCCCCTACTCATGTAGAGTATAAGGTGACCTCTGGTCCCCCTACTGATGTATCCTTCTGATGTACAGTATAAGGTGACTTCTGGTCAACCTAATGATGTATTATATAAGGTGACACACTTGTCCTCTTACTGATGTACAATATTAGGTGACCTATGGTCCCACTAATGATGTACTATATAAGCCGTTCTCTGGTCCCCTCTCTGGTCCCCCTACATATGTAGAATTAAAGGTGACCTCTGTTCCCCCTACTGCTGTACAGTATAAGGTGACCTCTGGTCCCCCTACTGATGTACAGTATAAGGTGACCTCTGGTCCCCCTACTGATGTACAATTTAAGGTGACCTCTGATCCTCCTACTGCTGTACAATATAAGGTGACCTCTAGTCCACCTTCTTATGTACAATATAAGGTGACCTCTGCTCTCCTACTGATGTCCCCTACTGATGTACAGTATAAGGTGACCTCTGGTCCCCCCATTGACATACAATTTAAGTTGAACTCTGGTCCCCCTACATATCTAGAATTAAAGGTGACCTCTGGTCCCCCTACTGTTGTAGAATATAAGGTGTTTTCTGGCCCCCTTTCTGTTGTCCCCTTCTTATGTACAATATATGGTGTCTTCTGGTCCCCCTACATATGTAGAATTCAAAATGCCCTCTATTCCCCCTACTGATGTACAGTATAGGGTGCCCTCTGGTCCCCCTACTCATGTAGAGTATAAGGTGACCTCTGGTCCCCATACTGTTGTATCCTTCTGATGTACAGTATAAGGTGACTTCTGGTCAACCTAATGATGTATTATATAAGGTGACACACTTGTCCTCTTACTGATGTACAATATTAGGTGTCCTCTGGTCCTCCTACTGATGTACAAATAAGGTGTCCTCTGGTCCCCCTTCTGATGTACATTAAGGTGTCCTCTTGTTCCCCTACTGATGTACAGTTTAAGGTGACATCTGGTCCCCCTACTTATGTACTATATAAGGTGACCTTTGCTCTCCCTACTGATGTCCCCCTACTGATGTGTACACAATATAAGGTGACCTCTGGTCCCCCTACTGATGTACAATATTATTTGTTCTCTGGTCACGTTACTGTTGTCCCCTACTGATGTGTACTATAACGTTACATGGAATAAAATCATAGGGGAGACCACAGGTCACCTAACGTAATCCATAAATGTTAAACGCTTATATATCATATATCGCATAAAATTGCAGTTAATGTTGCTCAGCACCCACCCTCCACCCTCTCTATCTGTTCTAATACCCATCAGATGGTCATTCCTTTTAAAAAGTTTTTTTGTTTTACACTTTAAAGGCTTCACAGTATTACGATTTATTCTATTTTCACTTTACGTATGCAACGCACTACATTTTGTAGCGGAGTAAACAGGCCCGATAGTCGTGAACTGAGCAGGGGACCTCAGGTCCTAGTTCAGCGTACGTTTTATCCTTCTGCGAGCTGTTAAGCTCGAGCAATGAATGACTTTACAGTTTAACGTACAGTCAATTCTCAAATTTATCGCCATTTGACTCATCGCCATGATATCCAAAGAACGTTTTTCCTTTCATATAAAATTTATATTGCCAAATTTGTATACAGCCGTTCGGCAATAAGTTTAATATTTCTAGAAGTTTGCAAACTTTTTTTCCCTTCTGTATTTAATTATCTAATGATGAGGTCTATTTCTATGTATTAAAGAACAAGATTTATTCAAATATCCGGATGCATGTACATGTAGTATATTCAGCAGGCATGTTTACGAAAATTTCTTTAGATTGTTCATAAGAAATTTCCTAAGACTTATCTTAAGAAAAATCTTAGGATCATCGTAAGATTATCTTAAGGTGTTTTTCGAGGCTATCTTATGATTATCATAAGCTAAGACGTCTTTAATGAAAATGACATAGAAATACGCAAAACTTTATTATGCCATTTTCAGGAATCAGAGAGTTGCCATTCTTTGTATATATAATGCTACACGTTATGTCATCACAATGAAAATATTTAAGAAATTGAATATTTAAATTTTTTTTTAATTTACACATGTAAACATAAAAACTTGTAATATTCTTTTCCTTATTAATCACCTTAATTCGACGATATACTGTATTATTGGTTGCATTTAAAATCAAATAGAGTGTCATTTGATCATTCAGAATTCTTGAACGAATAAAAGCGCGCCAATTTTCTCTTTGGAGCCCTTATTCATTGAAAATTTCTTGTTCGACAAGAAAACACCCAGCAGTATGAAGCAAAAGAGGAACCCTTTTTTCTCATTGAAATCGAAATACAGGTACTGCTTGATGAGGTGGAGAAACACAACGCCATTTGCGGGAATTATTGTTTGTACGGTACTCTAATTTCTGACAAAGAGGGCGGTTTCAACACCTATCTCTCTCTCTCTCTCTCTCTCTCTCTCGTTAATTAAGTGAGATTGAATAGTTTTATTCTGTTATCAGGTTACATCTTACTATTTATGTTGTTCATCTGCGTGAGGCACTGAATTTTACAAAAAATTCTAACCACTGGTATTCTTGGAAAGTAGATGCATGCAGGCACGAAATTTAAAATGGGTGTAGGGGGTCCATACGTACTTTTTTGTATTTTACCATTGAAAATGTTCATTGAAAGACCACCCCTTCCCCGTGCACTTTTTGTGCAATATAGTAAAGGTAATGAAGTATAGTGTATGAAAAAAAATTGGCAATGAAAGAAGTTGGAATCCATCCCCCTCCTCCACAAAATGAAATAGGATTTTCGAGCTAGGAAATTTTCTCTTTTTTTCGTTTTTAAAGTTTTTTGATGTAAGTTGGATTCTTTTTTTAAGGCTCCACCTTTCAAAATGGATGCTACATGTACGTCCCTATCATGTGTAAATGCAGTATCTGTATGACTTTAATACTTTAACATCTGTAGAAACCACATGATATACCAAAAAATACATGGTTTTTTAAAGATATATTCAGCGTTGAGGTTGCAGGAATAAATATCCCTTTTGGATGAAGGGAAATATTAATAGTGGGCAATATCATTTTATTATTAGTCAAACTGCATCACACTTGTTTTTATAAACACATATCAACAAAAATTAATAGTCATCAAACATTAAACGAAATTTATATAACAGTGGTAATGTTTACAGCTGAACGTCCTGTGAGAAGATGACTTCTGATTCGTGCACTACTTTCTTTAACGGCCCCGGTATACTGTAATCAGTCCCTCTAATTCTCCCTGTATCTCTAGATACCCTCTGTCACGTCTGAAAAGACGATTTCGTCATGCCAGCAACAACATGGACGCGCCCTTTTTTACTTAAGATAAACTTAACAGAAGTCAAAAGCTGTCGTAACTTTAAGATAATTTTAAGAACTTTCTTAAGTTATGATACTTTCGAAAACCCGACTAAGTCTTAATAAATGTCGTAAGTATATCATTAGACATTTCTTAGTCTTAAGACAGCTTCGTAAACATGCCTGCAGTGTGGCAACAAACTTTGAAAAAATTACGCACTTTGAAAAATTTTTTGTTATATTGATCAATCTTTACATTTTCTTAAAAGTGCGTTAATATGGTCGATTTAATTTTCTTTTTTCAAAGTGCGTTAGCTTGGTCCCAAATTTAAAGCACTTTGAATTTTTTTTCAAAGTGCGTAATTTTTCAAAGTGCGTTGTAACACTACAGTTTTCTTATAAAATCACATATCAATTAACATTTCAACACGATTTTATTTATTAATAAAACATCGTTACATTTTGAAAAACACTTTACTCTCCTTTAATTTTCATAATCCACACAAACACTAACTAAAGGTACGTGTATGTAGCACTTTGTAACTAAAGCGTCTATAATTATTGTCATTTATTGTTGCCGTTTTTCATAATTGTCTATACATGAATTGATTAAAATTATTAATCTGCTTCAATTATCTTTCTTTAAAAAATGAAAATGAAAACTAAGCTAGAATATTACCTTGATTGTTAACATAACATTCTTCCTAAAGGTCTTATTCCGCCATATTCTTCATTAAATTTAATTAAGTTTAAATCCTCAAGTAAAGAAATATGGGCCTATAATAGGCACAGAGTAAAAATATTGATAATAGAAAATTAAAAGAGATATGAATACATATGTTGATAAATAAAAGGGAATTAATAATTATATATAAGATACAACAATTGCCTAAATTAGGAATCAATTATCTTGAAGTTCTTAGTTGTTATTTGTGATCATTAATCCAAACACCGGAAACCCGGATATTCCCAAGTATAAGAACACATGTAAGTATACATCGTATCAGTCTTCATACAGTAAAAATCCAGAAAAGCTGCTTTCCCAAGCAAAGTTGTTCACCCCATCTGTTGTTGCGAGTCGAACCCAGACGGAGTCCCCAGCATTTACGTGGACGATAGTCATTCCTCCTCCATTTGCACAAAATCGAACAACAGTCCCAGCATAATGCACACTTTTTTGAACGCCCTCTACAAGAAGTTCAGTGTGAACAAAACGATTTCCAGCACACATCAATAGCTGCACGTAAAAAACATACACCCCGGAGACGTCTGGGGTAAAGATTCCTGTAACATTGCGATAGTAGTTCCCTACATTTAGGATGACGTTTCCAAAGATTAAGGTTTGTCGAACTGCAAGGTTTCTAAAGTGCGTTGGGGAATTTGCATGAAAAGCAATTTGGTGCTCTGTCGAATAAAAACAAATAACAACTTTACATTTTGTAGACATTTGCACATACAAGATATTTTCATTACTTTTGTGATAAATTGAAAATCTTCATAATTAAACATTCATTTGTCACTTTTTTGTATCTTAAGATGGAAAACAAGCCATTATCCTAAGCTTGTAAGTACGTATACACTGCATTATTATACCACCTTTAAATATCAAATACATTTTCAAAAAAATACGATTCAAGTATTCCGTACCTGCTATACATTTAGGCATTCACGATAAAAATTATTGATATTTAGAGATTTGGGGAAAATACCTTGTTTTACACACTTATTCGGTACTTTAGTTCTATTTAATTCATTTTTATAACATACATATGTGATACGTTTGTGCTACCATTGTAAGATATCACAGATCACTCCTAATATCATATTATGCTTATAAACAATAATATTCAAGTCCAGATCAATTATTAATTTAATGTTTGTACTTTGTACCAGCGGGTCAAAAAAAAAGTCAATGATACTCGTATGCAAAAGATCATTTTTTTTAAAATCCAGTGAATCTAGTTTTCAAATCCACAAAAAAGTTGATGATTTTGTATTAATATACTCTTCAAAAAAAGAAACGCATAGTAGGAACAATGCCCTGAAAAATGTATGATAGTTTTGTCATGCCTTTTATTTTTGTATGGATACGATGTATTCGAGTTAAATGCATGATTTTCCAATGCAGTTGTCAACTTAACAGCTATTCTAAAAGTCTCACAGACAAAAAGACCTGATTTTGCAAAATTTCCCCTAAAATTTTGATCTCAATTTTCATTTGTTGAATTCCGATGCAGTTCCTCCAGGTACAAAGGGGCTATCAAAAGCGGGGGTTCTCGATATTTTGAATCTGGTTTTATCTGAAAAATAACGCTTGCAAAAAATGCTGCATCTGAATGTTGAGTGGCACAAAAAGGAAAATGGGGACTGAAAGCAGGGGTACCTCAATCTACAATTGCAAGAGGTTTTAATGTTACACACAGACCATATCTAACCTATAGAACATAAACCATCAACATCGAACACCCAATGTTTGCAAAAAATATTGTAGACTACGTGTGGAATCAGCAGCACAGCATCACTTCCGAGGATTACGTAAATTGCATGAATGTAATGCAAGGACGTCATCTAAAGCACTAGCTATCCCTGAACTGCACAGATCATCTAACAAGACCGTCTTCAGTTGACTACGAATTATTGCAAGTGGATAATTCCGACTCCACGGCACCCCAAATATCGGCTTCATAGATCTCAGATCAATTGAGTATGACTACAGCATCACTGCTGAACATTATGGTTAACTTACTAGTCCAGAATGTTTATCTGAAAGCCTCTTATAAGTTTAAGAGTGTTAATGCTTTGTTAGGAATGTTAGACAGATAACTGCCTCCAGGACGTTAAAAAAGTTGGTGGTGGTAGTGTAATGATATGAAAAACGGTATTATAAGAAAGTAAGTTTGATTTGGTTCGAATTCAATGGACTTTGATGGAAAAAAGTACTCTAACCATGTTCTACCTACACATACCCATTCAAGTTTGCAACATCCTAGAGCCGTATTGCAATCTCACAATACAAAGCCACATATGGCTCGTTTGACACACCTATTCGTGTAAAGAAACAACAACATGTTTCAGCCACAGTCATCTAAATCGCTAGATTAAATCCAAATTAAGCAGCATTGGACAAAATGGATTGACATGATTTGCCAAAGACAATTGCATCCCAAGACTCTGCAACAGCTGACCAAAGTTTTACAATTGAAGTAAGAGAGTATTCCTGTGCAGTTTTTATTACACACATTTGCTTCCATTAGATGCCGTTTGTGGCTATCATTTGTATCTGCGGGGGGCATACCAGATATTGATCTTTAATGGTCTTAAACTGACTTTAATTCTAAAATTGTTGAGTAATTATGACATTTAGATAGTATTCCTGTTGCTTACCACATTTCTGTTTAATCAATGCATCATTTTACTAAATAAACTTTATGTTCAATGTGCCATTAAAATTCTACTATGCGTTTCTTTTTTTGAAGAGTATATTTTCGCAATGTGTGCCCTGACTTTGATGATATATCAAGTTGCCGATTTTGAAATCACTTTTGATTGATTGATTGTATATTGTTTAACGTCCCTCTTGAGAATTTTTCACTCATATGGAGACGTCACCGTATGCCGGTGAAGGGCTTCAAATTTAGACCTATACTCGGCACTCAGGGCCATTGAGCAGTGAGGGTTCTTTATCATGCCAGCGCCTACCGTGACACGGGACCTACGTTTTTAAGGTCATATCCGAAAGACCCGTGACTTTCACTTCTAGTGCCGAGCGCTTGGCGAAGGAACAGTCACTACCTTTGTTTACGTCTTAGGTATGACGCGGCGCCGCAAACGAGAATCGAACCCGGACCTCCCGATCACGAAGCAAACGCTCTACCACTTGGCTACCGTGACCGGTGAAATCACTTTTGAGATGATATTTTGAACTTCGTAACACGATTAAAGATAGCTAATAGGTAGATGACGAAATTAAAATAGTCCTTGCCTGCTGTCCAATCTAATTCACTTTTAGTGAACAAAGTAATGTGTAAGTTAAAGATAGCCAATTGTAACAAAAATATGATTAAAGCAATAAAATATGATTAATTCCCCCGAATGTTCCTTAAATTTACTCACAGAAGTACAAATTTTCTGTAAAGAGTTAAGTAGTGGTATAATAGTATATGAACATGTCATTTATATTAACCATAAAGTTTAATTTAAAAGTGCAACATAACTTTTTATCAATAAAGAAAAGAATTCTGTTACAGTTTAATTAAGGATTACTACAAAAAATTATATTTCATTATTAAATTATACATGAGATTTACAGGTATGAATAGGTATTTGAGTATCAACTATCATGGGCACTCCCCCTGCCCACCCCTAGCAAAATGGGCATGGGGATTTCCGAGGAAAAGTATATGATCATTCACATGCATATATTTTGTTTGTAATCTCGAAATCTACAAAAGGCTTTGTAAATATTAATTGTTGTTGCAGTTAAATAAAAAAGATCCTTACCCGTGGAAAGTGATACGTTTTGTTCCTGACCAAATAACCATCGTTTTCCTCTGTACTTGTAATGCTGATCGGAGAATTGCCCACTGGAAAATGTATTTTCTCGTTGAAATCTCTTCTGCTTTGAAGCTGCATGAAAGGTTCTAAGAGGACCTTGCGCATCCTGTCGATTTTCTTTCTGTTCTGGATTTCGTGGTTCTTCATTTTTGAGTTGTTTAATTTCCTTTTTCTGGAGAAGAACTTCTTCTCTCAATGCTGACATCTCCTGGCGTAGTGTCTGGATTTCTGCTGAACATATTTCATCAATTTTAACTCCCGAGTTTTCCTTTGCTTCTAATTTTACCCAACACATCCAGAGTAGTAAAAAAGCAAAACTCAGCACCTTCATATTACTGATAGTTCCAAATTTTGTAGTAAACACCCCTAAAATCGTCAAATTAAAGTTTTATTTTATGTCTGAAATTGACAATTAAATTTAGAAATATTTGAAATATACAATAATCCGAAATTAACTGAAAATAAGGAAGCTCGGTGAAAGAAAGAAAAACGTACAAAAATTAAAATAGTACATGTATTTTTTTTTCTTAATATAAAATACATGTAGCAATAGCATTATAGACAAAAGGGGCGTTTTTGTTATTATTATTGTATTAGTGTCTTTTTATTTTTGTTTTAGTTCATGAAGCATTGCAGAGTGGGTAATACACAAAACGAGTCTGAAAACTTATATGCACTTTTATTTTTTGTATTTACATATATATTGCCATAATGACAGATTATACAACCATGATGCCTGGATTGGTATATTGTTTTACTTATTTTGATTGTAAATGATCCAAGTAATAAATTTCTTAAATTTTAAGAAATGGTAAACCTTCTGATATTCAAAATTCTACTTTTTTCATAGTTAGTTTATTTTGTTGGTTTACAGTAATTTGTGTTATATGATATCAGTTAAACCAAGTGGAACAATATTCAAGTGAGAATTGAGTTCGGAAACGCAAAATACAATACAATATTTTGCATGAAGAATTGTGCGTTTGCTTTAACAGTGACGTGTAAGATCGTGTAACGTGTAGAATAGTGTGCATGAAGGATCGTACGTATATAAGATTTAATCGTGCGGAATCGTTCGTACACGCGGTAGTTCGTGTAAGGTGTCAACATTGCAGCCACTGTATATACATATATATCAATTTGCAAAGTTGGCAAATATTCAGGCAAAGCAAAGTACTAGTTTGTTGATTTATTATATAACTCCATATAACCCCACATGGGCTCATAAATTTATAGTTATATATATACCATGTATGATTATGAATACTTGAAAAGATATACATCCTTACAAATATGCATTGTTTGTAATTATATAATAAGACATACTTCCTGAACAATCATATGAAAAGGATCAAGAAAAGTGTGTTTGTGTTAAAAATATCACCCAGCACCCCCCACCCCCCAACGATGTTGAAACTGATCGATAAAAAGCAAACTAATTAAATTGCTAATAGTGCATGTACATAAATTGTTTGATGCGCACCTATCACCTATAAATGATATACAAAACATTACAACAAATAATTCATTTAGTGTAACATCGCTATAACTTTGAGAAACTGAAACAATCCAAATAAAAAAAGTTCGAAGACATCAATCACAATTCTGCTTAAAGTCAAAATTAAGGAATGTTGAGAATAGTTTTTATAGATCCCTAAGACCAAGTAGGCTTTAATAATATGTATAATGGTGGAGTTATCTTTCTTTACTTATGCACTGGTAAGAAATACCTGTGAACGACTGAACGCCTACAGGGCGTAACACAGTAATAGTTTTGTTTATAAATCGCATTAGATTCAATCACTGAGTCATTCATTCTGTTGTACGCAACATGGCTCGACGCTTTAATAAGCTCGCCAATTTAGCAAAAAGACAAAAAAGAGCAGGAAATTCTTCCTCTCGGAAAAAGCGCCAAGTATTGGCCAAAATAAGTAAAGCTCAAAGCTACGTACTTAACCTCTCCAATCATTCACTTACAGAGAGTGAAACAATATTATTATCAAAGGAATTAAAATATATCCCGACTCCTTAAACAAAACATGTTAAAAACAAAGTCATGAAAGATTTTATAGAATTTGCAAGAAAACTGAAATGCAAATATCATTTAAGCACGACTGAAAATGAACGTTTACATCTACGGGTTATAAACCTAGCTATACATGCCAAGCACTCGAAAACTCTATAGATCTTACACAATTAGAGGTGTCATCAATTCATATCAAATCAGATGTTTCTAATATATCACCTTCCGAACGGAGGGCACTTTATAACCTACGGAACAATAAAGACACCGTTATCAAAAAAGCAGACAAAAGTAACACTGTTGTGATAATGAATAAACAACAATACATTGAAGAGGGTCTGCGCCAATTATCGACACAGTATTATACTGAAATAGAAAAACCTAATTTGTCTATTATCTATAAGATTATAGAGAACAAACTAAATGAAATGTTTTAAAAAAGAAAATTAGTCAAACAAGCATCCTCATATCTTACAAAAACAAACGAACAGAGTGTACGACCAGGGCGACTCTATCTATTGCCTAAAGTACATAAAATGAGAGAAAATGACAATACATTTCCAAAATGTAGACCCATCATAATATCACAAATAGGGTCACTAACGGAAAGAATAAGTCATTACGTGGATTATTTCCTACTACCTATTGTTCAATCTCAAAAAAACATATATCAAAGATACTTAAGATTTCATCAACAAAATTGAAAGTATCAAACCGTCAAAAAATTGTTTACTCGTCACTTTCGATGTAACATCAATGTATACAAATATGACCTTCAATGAACTTTCTACGGCGGTAGAAGAATCGCTATCGAATTTCGACGGCAACATGCACTCAGACATTCCTTGTCCTGAGACAGCTGACTTGATGTTTTTTACTAAAGTGCATTCTAGAAAACACACTATTTGAATCCAACGCCAAATATTACAAACAAACAATCGGGTGTCCAATTGGAAGCCCCAGTAGTCCAGAAATATCGGACATCAGAATGTATCAAATAACTGTTTGTTAGTAAACAACTCGGAATACAAACAGAAAATCTGTTTTCATGGGCGATTCCATGATAACGGATTCATGATTTATGATGGCTCGGAAAACGAAATCAAACGGTTTTTCAAAACAGCAAATGAATGCCATCCCTTACTGAAATTTACCTATGAATTATCTGCAGAATCAATACGATTTCTGGACACATGTGTATACAAAGGAACCCTATTCCAAGAATATCATATTCTTGATATGAAGTCATACATAAAACCAACAAATACATTCCAATATTTGCACCGCCACAGAGCTCACCCCAAATCAGAATTTAAAGGATTTTTTAAGGGGAATGTATAAGACATGTTCGCAATACAAGTGAAAAGACACAATTACATAAAGAACTTGCTGAGTTCAGATCACATCTTTTAAAAAGAGAGTACAAGAAAATTGAGATTGACCCAATTATTAATGACTCCCTGGCTTTAAACAGAGTCACAACACTACAAGAAAACAAAGGAAATACCTTATGTTCTAATTACAAAGTATGATCCAAGAATCAAAGGTCTGAAATCCAAATTATTAAAATACTGGTCATTCATCTTGAAAGATGAAACATGCAAACATATTTTTCCAACAAAACCAATGATTGCATATGCTAAGCATAAAAGTATTGGTGATTTACTAACAAATGCTATTTTGCCACAATAAAAATTACGGCAGGATCCCTGATGAAGTCAGGGGCGTCGGCAAAGGGGCGGCAGGGGCGGCGGTCGCCGCCCCAATAATTTTGCAAAAAAAAAAATAAAAGAAATAGTGAGATTGTTTTTCTTTTTAAAATGATTTTTTAAACGGCGAAAGCTGCTTATTGGAGCGGCGAGTATAACGGCATTCTGCATGTTCTGTGGTCAATGGAGCGGCAAAGTGTGTACACGCTATTGTTTACACAGACGTCAAAACGGGGTGATTCAACATGATTTTAAGTCATTAAACAATTATCTAAAATATTACAACGTATGAGCATATTAATTAAAGGGGGAAAACTGAAAATTAGTTAAAATCACTGCCTAAAACAACTTGAGATGATTTTTTATTAATATTATTACACTTATTCTACATTTCAATTTCAAAAATGGCCGGATTACAAAGTATTAATCAACCTGTTAATTTTAAATTTCCTAAGCGTTCTTTCCGCAAGAAGAATCCAGAACTGCGTTCATTCAACCCCACTTGGTTTAAACAATACGCATGGTTACATTATGACGAAGTAAGTACATTAAAAGATATATATTTTTTTATCTTTTCAATGATATTTTGAAAGGATACAAATTTTAGTATATTGATTGTGTTGAAATCATTGGTTAATGTACAATGATTACACTTTAAAAGAGAAAAAAACGATTTTAAAAAAAAATAATATATTGATATTAAATTTGTTCTTATTTTCAGGAAAAAGATCTGGCTTTCTGTTTCACCTGCATGGTTGATGCAAAAGAGGGCAAGATTTCCAACTCCAAGGCCGACGGCAGTTTTATTTCTACGGGATTCTGTAATTGGAAGGATGCCATTTTTTAATTCCGGAAACATCAAGATTCCGACTGCCATAAAGAAGCCGTGGAGAGAAAAGTGAAACTACCACGAGAAACAAAAGACATTGGTGAAGTTCTCTCAGCCGCCCACTCAGAGGAGAAAACACAGAACTTCTTCTGAAGTCTGTGCGTGGCGATAAGACATACAAAGAAGATTTGGACTTTGTCTTAAAGTTCTATGGAGATGATCTGGACAAGACCTCTCTTTCTTCACAGCTGGATACATTTACAACGCTCGCACGAAACAACTTAAATGATTCCTCAACTGTGTCCGTTTCCTTTTTGGTGACCTTAGTGTCTCAGATGCCTCCAGCTTCCAGATGCCTATTCTCCGAGATTGTGACTCTACTGAGACTTATTTCAGTGATGCCAGCCACTAACGCTACAAGTGAGCGAACATTTTCTGCTTTGCGTCGAGTGAAGACTTATCTTCGTGCCACTATGTCCCAGGAAAGGCTGAATCATTTGATGATCCTGCACACGCACAGGGGTACAGATGCGTTGAACATTTTGGCAGTTGCTAACGACTTTGTGTCAGCACGGGATGGACGGAACTTCATTTTTGGACGCTTTTAAAGTGCAGTGACATTGTGTATTATTTAATGAACAGATTTCATTTATGTAGTGCTTATTAGTGATAAGATAAGTATATATGCATCTCAAAATAATATTTACAAGGGTTGTCCCAAAATTTCGTAGACTGAGCTCATATCTTTTAAAGAAATTAATGTATCTTTATAAAATTTTCAGGGTGGATAAAGCATGTTCTAGGCAGATATATTACGAGGTTGTATCGTGTTTACTTGAAAACTTTTCGAGTAATAACATTTAAAGTGATATAGTTCTCTAACACGCGGAGCAATCTGCAACGTCAAAAAATACAAATGTCAACAGTTCAAATTTTTGGAGAAAATATTTCAATTACCAGAATCAAATTCTTAAATGAAACGAAACGGTTATAGTTATAAATGTAAAATATCTTAATTACTATGATATGATCAAGCATTAAAATATGTAAACAAAGTATATGCATGTACAGGTATGAAATAATAATAATTTGAAAACGCTATATTTCTACGGGCTTTTCGTCTATTTTCTCTAGTGAGGATCCGGGTTAGAATAGGTCCTCAGTACCCCCTTGCTTGTCGTAAAAGGCGACTAAATGGGGCGGTCCTTCGGATGAGACCGTATAAACCGAGGTCCCGTGTCACAGCAGGTGTGGCACGATAAAGATCCCTCCCTGCTCAATGGCCCTTAGTGCCGAGCATAGGCCCAAATTTGCAGCCCTTCACCGGCAATGGTGACGTCTCCATATCAGTGAAATATTCTGGAGAGGGACGTTAAACAGTATATAATCAATCAATCAATCTAATGGATTGGCACAATGGAACTCTTGCCCATTTCTTAGCCCTGTCTTTTATTTTAATTACTGTTATTGACATATACATAGAGAAACCGTTTTAGTCATTTTAAATACTAAGGCGGAGAAAAAGTTTCCTAGTCTACCAAATATTTATGACTGGTACATTTCTGTAAGAGTGAATTCAGGATCAAAACACTTGATCATAGTCCAGTGCGTCGCCTGGGCCAACGCAGCCGCCATTCTTCAAAAATTCGGATTTTAACCCCATGTATATAAAACGTTATAAAATTCATATTTATCAAAGTATACACACCAGAATTTGAGGAAATATAGTTAATAAAACAATATTAAGAATTTTCATTTCCATTAAATAACATATGTGGTAGTAATTACTTTTCCGTAGGGTTTTAAATATAATATACCAAATTTTAATTGCCTTTTTGGGTATTGCGCCGCATTCCTACACAAGACAATGTAATGTGTCTTTTAAATTGGAATAATTTGTGTAGGTACTCCATATTTGTCCATAAATTTATTAGATAGTGTTTGTTTGATCTATATACGAATTTTCATTCATGTATGACGTAGGGTTCCTACAAAGCAACGCTTGTCTACGGAATTTTGGGACAACCCTCGTATTCAACTACGTGCTTCTTATATGTGCTTATGACATGACATAAATAAAATCATATCAAACGATTTTGTTTTTTTTATCAGGTGGAGTCTTTGAAAGATTGACAGAATGGGAAAATATATCAATATACTGGTAGAAATTTGAATTTAAGTAAAAACACGTCAGTTAACCCCCCCCCCCCCCTTTTCATTCTAGTTTGCCTCCCCAATGTCAAATACTTGCCGACGCCCCTGTGAAGGCGGGGCCGTGATTTAGATTTTTAATACATAAATACTACATGTTTTTAAAACCGCCGAAACACACTGCTGAAAAAACAATTATGTCAATAAGCAATAGCTTATTCAAAACGATGTCAAAGTGAAAGAGAAATAAGAGAAATCACAGCACTGTGTCGGGTCCTATGAATTCAGAATTGCGTGGCTGATGGGTGTTGCCTATATGCACTAACAATCCAAATAAAAAACAATTCGAAGACATCAATCACAATTCCTAATAAAGTCAAAATTAAAGAATGTTGAGAATAGTTTTTGAGTCGCCTCGCGAAGCGAGATGAATCCTTGTCGTTAGCGGCATATCAAGACGGATTCACCAAATCACTACATTCTTTGTGTATTCCTACATTGGTTGCAAACAAATCCTGTGAATTAATACCTTGAAGTTGTAAAAAAAATAATTTTTTGAGTGAGTTGAATTTTGGATTGTGTTGAAATATTGTTATCGATTCTATATTTAAGTATTTTTAAAACTTTTATTTCGGTATTTAAAAATGAAACATTGTGTACATGATATGAGTATGAATATATGCCGAGTGCACATTTTAGGGGGTTTTCTCAAAGTACATAAAGGTATCACATCTGGAAACCCTGTAAAACTTAAACATATCCTGCCTCGGAGTATTTGAAAGTGATTTTGTATGAGAATGGTGAAAAGAAAGAGAATATTTAGAATTAATTTTATGAAAATCTTTCCCATAGAACCGATTTCTATACTCTCGCTTAATTATTTTACGTACGACTTGATGTTAATATTGAATCACTTGACGTTTTCCGCGGGAAGCTGTACATGTAAACTAGACAACAATCGACGGAGGCAAAGTGCGTTTTACACAATCAGCAATTAAGAGTAAGTCATTGTTCTTTTTTAAAATTATCTCTTGTGCAAATAATTGTATTTAGAATTGATTGACAACGGTCGTTTACTGTTTGCTATTCCTGCATTATATTCGCTTCATGTGTACACTGTAGTGCAAAACCTGATACGTTTATAGTACGGAACGCTCATATAAATTATTCTATGTTCTACGGGAATTTTAATTTTTTAGAATACACATATTTAGGGAATGAATTACATACGATGCGCATAACTGTGTACAAATAGGTCCTATACAGCTACTGTTCAGTGATATGTTTTATAAGTTTAACTCCAGACTCCCAGAAGTGAAAGTAGTTCCGGTTCTATGAAGTTTTGTAATATTGCACACGATTCTCTTCGGAGAAGCATCTTAGAGATAAGCATGTTTACAGAGTCTACAAAAATAATCTTGACAATTGACTTTGGAGTACTTGACTTAGGAGTTTAGACTTGGAGACAGAGAATAAATATCAACATCTTGAATACGAACTCATTTTGTACCATTGACGATTTTTGTTGTTATTTGAAAATCTATAACTTTTTTGACTAAATAATAAAAAATGGGTGTAGACTAAGTACA
>NW_026923679.1:0-21936 GCF_032062105.1 Saccostrea cuccullata | reverse complement strand
TTGTTTTCACAAGTCGTGTTATATAGAAGGAAAATGTCCAAAGTGTTCAAGGCTTGAAGCAAGGTAAAAGTACCATAGCATGAAAACAATGTAGAGAGGGCTATGAAGCTTTTATCTTAGTTGTCTTTTCAAAGAATTATTATGGCGTCGGGCTTGCCCGATCGTCATCTAGCGATCAGTCAGGTTTACGCGACCGCACGTGTCAGTGGATGCATCCGCAATAGAAAATAGCAACAGCTGTAAACCAGTTTCTTTTAAAACGTTCACAATGAATAATAGCTTGAATATAAAATTAAATCAATTGTTTCTTCAATTAATACTACTACAAAACAATGATGTTATGTTTAATTTTTACGCAAGAAAAACGTTATGGTTGTTGCGGATGAATTTCTACAGAGAGGGTGCGTCGAATGACATGAATCACATTTCGGGACCGATTAATGTAATACAAACAATCTTAAATACGGTAAAATAATTACAAAATAAACACGAATTCAACAAGACTATAAAGATTGAATTTCTTAATCTTAGCTTTACTTTTACGATCTTCAATCCAATTTTATCCGAACAACCGACGATATTGACCAGTAATGCCAGTATTACTGTATTTATCCATTTCCTCCATTTGTTTACCGCGCCCTATCGTAAGTCGATCGTACTTGTAACATTACTATTAGAGTCATGGTTGTAGTTAAAGATGCAATCACTATACAACAGAACAACGCTCTGACAATGTCAATTAATTAAAATAATTTATGAAACCCTTCATATGTCTTCGATTGACTGAAAAGAAATTAGATTGATATAGAGGATGGACATTTCTGACGATGTCTGGTCAATTCGAACCCTGACTCATTCGGACCAGGACACAAGGCTATCAGGCCCTATACTGTATTTGTATTAAGACTATTTTTTTTTAAATTTTATTATTATGTTACCGGAGTCATTCACTTGACCTATCTGCAGATCTTTTGAAATTGTTTTTCTTGTTCGACGCCATTGAAACCTTTCAGGCTTTTGATTTTTTAGCTCACCTGAGCCGAAGGCTCAAGTGAGCTTTTCTGATCACATTTTGTCCGTCGTCCGTCCATCTGTCTGTCTGTCCGTCTGTCTGTCCGTCTGTAAACTTTTCACATTTTCGACTTCTTCTCAAGAACCACAGAGCCAATTTTGACCAAACTTGGTACAAAGCATCCTTGGGTGAAGGGGAATCTAAATTGTTAAAATGAAGGGACATATCCCCTCGGAAGGGGAGATAATCAAGAAAAGACAAAAATAGGGTTGGGTCATTAAAAAATCTTCTTCTCAAGAACCACTGGGCCAGTAAAGCTGAAACTTATGTGGAAGCATCCTGGTATAGTGTAGATTCTAAATTGTTCACATCATGACCCCCGGGGGAAGGGTGGGGCCACAATGGGGTATCAAAGTTTTACATAGAAAGATATAGGAAAAATCTTTGAAAATCTTCTCAAGAACCACTGGGCCAGAAAAGCTGAAACTTGTGTGGAAGCATCCTGGTATAATGTAGATTCTAAATTGTTCAAATAATGACCCCCGGGGAAAGGGCGGGGCCACAATGGGAATCAAAGTTTTATATAGAAATATATAGGAAAAATCTTTGAAAATCTTCTTCTCAAGAACCACTGGGCCAGAAAAAGTGAAGCTTATGTGGAAGCATTCTTGGGTAGTGTAAATTCTAAATTGTAGGAATCATGACCCCCGGGGGAAGGGTGGGGCCATTATAGGTCTCAGGAACCACTGGGCCCAAAAAGCTGAAACATATGTGCCCATGGAAAGTTCATTGGGTAGTGTAGATTTCAAAATGTCTAAATTATGATCAGTGGGGTAGGGTGGGGATGCATTATGTATAACAAGGGGGAAATATGGTAAAGAACAGAATGGTCAAAGCTTCTCAGGCGAGCGATGTGGCCCATGGGCCTCTTGTTCTTTCTGTGGTGAGCAGGGAAGCTTATAGTGTACATACTGGTTAAAATAATTGTACATTTGAGCTTAAGTATAAAACTGAATGTGCGACCAAATCCTGATACATAATGGTATATTCAGATAAAATTTCAAGGTGCTTTGCTATATTTTGTAGAAGAAGACAGCTACAAGAAACTAAAGCCCTGGATTCATCAGATGAAAGTGACCCCTGAACTTACAGAGTAGATTGGTCATGAAGTTGTGCAATGAATGTGATATTATTTATTGACTATAGACTGTATTATTTAGTGAAACCCCTCATGTTCTGTAAAGCTTTTAAATAAATGCTTTAAGTAAAATGTTCTTCAAAATTATACAGAGATAGTCATGTATGATCTTAAATACATGTATGTCTGCATAAAATGTGTATTAATGTGCTAGCTAAATCATTATAAGTTTAATGGCTATGAAAATTTAAGATACAGCTCTGATTCCAAGATGAATTATTGGAGTTTTATATAAAACTGTTCAGCATTGCACATTTTGCTTAAAAAAGAAATGAAATCAAATTTCCATGCCACTTTTAATCAATTAGCTAATGTATATCAAAATAAAATATCAATAAAGAAATTTTATATCCCTATTTTTTAAATTTGTTTTTGTTAACTGCAGCATCTTCGTTGGAATTGATAATTAATGTGCAGACTATGGTACCATAATTTAATCTTCTACCTACCTTAAATCAGTCAAAAACTGTATAAAAACTATAGAGTTGAATTCTTTCTAGAAACAATTTCTTTGTTTACTACTCTTTTTTATTTACCATTGAAACAATGTTTCTTGGAGTCATAAGCAATAGAAAAAATATGCATATTGTTTTATTTCTGTGTACTAAGTTGTATTGAAATTGGATCAAGTTGAAGCAGTACTAATCATTTTGAAACTGATGCTTAGAATTGCATCTAAAGGAATTGGAGGGGGGGGGGGCTTTACTATGTGATGCTGTACTCTAAATCCTGTGTATATACGGAAGCGGATAGATGCAAGGTAAGAAAATATTTATTCGGCGGCTGCCATATAATTACAATGTACCACAGTATCTGGAGACCTTCATTTATTTATGTGGCGGCCGCCAGATAAATTATATTTCTACCTAGCGCTTACCGGCTACCGTAGATATATCCCTTCTGAATTAAACCAAAAAAATACCATAGAGTCTAACACATCTGTTTCGAATTTGGATATTTTTCTAGAAAAAGATGTCATTAAATTTTGTAATCTAACCAAAAAAAAAACCTTTTCTATCGTGAAGTTTCCTTTTTTATAAAGCGCGCTCGCTCCGTGATCAGACGGTTGGGGTAATGTGACCTTAAAAACCGAGGGCCAATGTCAAGGCTGGTGATAATATGATAAAGAACCCTTAGTGCTCGATGGCCCTGACTGCCGAATAAAACAGCTTACAATCAATCAAGACAATCATAATGTAGTAATATACCCTTATCATTGTATATGGTGTTAATGTCTCCCAGTTAATTTTTTTTTGCAAAAGCAGCTGTATGTGAAAACAATTTCTAAAACAAGGCAAGCTGTCGACAATCAAGTTGATGAAACAAGGAAATGAACATTCTCGTTTTTAACATTCAGGTATTTCTATGGTCGATAAAATGACCTTGTCATGATTTTTGAGCTTATTTACTGTTCTTCATCTCCATATTTCATTCCAATGCTGGATCTGACCTACATTTTATGACAGAAAGCATATTATTCTTAACATGAGTTTGTTTTCTTGACAAATGGTTCTTGAACATTTTTATGCCCATCCCTTTTTTCCAATGGCCCGATAACCACTGATGATCTCGTCTTTTACTTATCTTGATAAAGGTGTTAGGTAAGATGGGAGAAATATGGAGATAACGAATAGTAATCAAACTCAAATTGCAGCTTTTTGCATGTAAAGTACGAGAAGAAAAAGTACAAGCTCTAGACAACAAGTTGATGAAACAAGGACATCAACATTCTCGTGTAAAGTCAACATAGAGCTCGTAGAAAAATGAACCAAAATATTTACGATCTGTAAAAGAAAAATATTTCAATACTTTTTAACCTTTTAAACGCATTCTTGTCCAGTTCGATCACTTTATCAAATTGATATTGTGGTAATCGCAATGTAAACAATGTTAAAACGATATAGTGTTTATATCGTCTACATTGTCAGTATTTCTATATTGACATTGTCAACAACGATATCATTATTACATCGTCTACATTGTTTTCATTCGCCATCATGTTGACATCGTCCACATCGCAAAATACCTCTTTAAACTTGTTTTCATTGCTACTATTGACAAATATGTTTGGTTGACAAGGTATAAGCATGGAGCTAATTCAGCAGCCAGGGAACCAAGATAGACAAGTGTCAAGGATTAGGTTTTGTTTTTGCTTAAAAAACACAGAAAGAAGGTGAGCCATATTGATTCTGTTTTTAATTGTTTAAATTCTGATTGAACTCTCCCTTCTCTCCCTCCCCCTTTCCCCACCTTAAAAAACATTACTAATTCACATGTATCTTCTTGTGATTAATGCATCATAATGCATTTTCTTTCTTTTCTCATTTTTAAAATATTTTTTAGATTGAATTTTATCACTTTTATCGCCCACAGGGACAGGGGTGGGATGTGGCAACGCACTTTGAAAAAAGTCCATACGGTACAGGGTACCGTTACTACGATAGAGCAACTATGTTCGACCAAAGGTTACAATGGAATGCCTAAAAAATTTCAATTAATATATTCTTCTCAAGAACATCGAAGCCATGATTAACAATTAATATAGAATCATCCTAAGGCCTTATATAGTAGTGCAGAATCAAACTTTTTTAGTTAAAGAGATATCTCTATAAGCTTAGAGAGATAATCTATATATGCCAAAGAGATACCGCTCAAACATGAAGATTCAGGTCAAGAAGTCAGAAATCATAGCATGCTCGGAAATATCTTGCCACAGATAATGCACGTGTCAAATATGAAAGCCCTATTTCTTCTAAATAAAAAGTTATAAGGAACGTTTTTGAAAAATTAACCTATTTTTTCAAAAACATTCCTTATAACTTTTTATTACTATCACGAAATGGGAGACAAAAAAAGGACTTAAGATGTGACTTGCAGATCACACCTTCTACCTGTCTTCTCGTTCTCGATGATCGAGCTAGGGTAGATTAATCAATTAGAGTTTTTCGAAAGAAATATATATAAAAAAAATACCTTATTTCTAAAAGAACGAGGGCGCTTTTGATTGGCATTCGGCAGGAATCTGGGCGTAATTGAAAAGTGAAAATTTTATCGACATGTCACATGAAATTTTAACATTTTTTTTATTTATCGGGTTCCTGTGAAAAAGGAAAGGAAAATATTTTCCAAAAATTGAGCTTTGATTTGCTAAAAAATAACTTGAAAATTGACCAGATCTGACATTTGGCACAAAATGGTACATTTTTAAACACGTTTTCTAAAAATTTTCTATCTCTGGGTCTTCTCTCCATGATTTTGAAACGTTATTTGTGTGTATTTTAATTCAGAGAAACGTATACACTTTTTTAAAAAATGGAGAGAAGACCCAGAGACCACGAAAAATGAACTTTTCCCCCCAAAAATCCAAATATGTGAATGCGGTGCTTCTTTGTCCTTTTAAAATCAACTGCATATGTGTAGCAGTGATAGTTCAGTAAGTTGGGCTGCCTGTTCAGTGCACTCGAAGCGAAAAGTTTTTGGTTCGAGCCTGGCATGGGGCGTTAATTTTTTTTTTCATGCAAACAACCATTTATTTTTTTCAGTTTCGTTTTATGTACTGATGTATTAAAATTTTGAATTATAGATAAATTTTGGTTCTCGAGCGAAATCAATTCTACTCTTCTATTCTATAATGTACACGAAGACGTATCATGCATATATGCATTAAATATTTTAGGTTTTTATAAATTTTTTGAGAAACAATACTATGTTATAGTACTCCCTAGGAAAAATGGACAAATGTTACAATTTCACAATGTCTTTCAAACTAAATGAAAAAAAAAACTATGAACGTGTTTGTAAAATATGACCAGCTATGCTTAGCCAACCAAATCATGGACATTTAAACCATTTTGTTTCGTACAAATGATTCCTGCAGATCACTCGCCAAATGCGCCCATCTTCTTTGAAGTCCAGAATTTTGTTTTATACATTTTTTTCAAAGTGCGTTAAGTGTCTCCATGGTAAACTCAAATATTAGAAGTGGATCCAGAAATTTCGTAACGCAGAGGGCACACTGGAAGGCAGGGGTCCTGGGGGTTGCACTGCAGGCGCCAGTGGGTATAGGACAAGACCCTAGTGGGTGTTCCGGAGGGCGAATCCCCCGGAAGCTGACAAATTCTTACAAATAAGAGATGTTTTCTCCTTGATTTTAGGATAATGGACGTATAAATTTTATTTATTAGAAAAAATTCAAACGGGGGGGGGGGGGGGGGGGGGGGGCTTTGAATGTTGATGTACATTTTTAACGCGCCATCACGATGTCTGCACAGAATTGCATGTAGATAAGTGCATTAGCCACACATTTTTATAAATTAGATCCAAATAGGATTATTTCAAGCCGATATATTGTAAGTATTCAATATATCAATATATTTATGAAGAATAAATGAATTTAAAAGAACATTGTATTTCTTGCTTTTATGATTATTTCACTTGATCATCATCATTGTTTAGATATACAAGTACATCATTAATAATGATAATGCACATATTGCACAACAACCCATCGTGCATGTCTACATATGAAACTTTAAAATGCCACCAATATATAATATAGATATGCTCTTCGTCATATGTTGTACTCTGTGTATTAATTACTTTATCATGTTCATCTGTAATTATCATATATGTTACAGTGTTTATGATTATGTCCAATAGGCCCTTTATGATTTGGATCATTGTCGCAAACCACGGCAAAATGTACGATCCTTTCCCATTCTAGGAGAGAGCTATATGCGGACTCCGGACCGTGGCTTGAGACGATGGATTTGGATTTGGTAATAAATTTTATTCTATATCAGTGGTGGATCCAGGAATTTGTAACGGGGGGGGAGGGGCTGAGGTCGGAGGAGGGGAGCATAGCCACACCATGGAAAATTTATTTATCATTTTTTGGGGGGTATATTTTGGACACAAAAATGGGGGGGGGGCAGTCTAAATCCGCCATTGATTTGAGTTGAAACACAATTTGATACACAATCCTGTATTGTCCTATATATTCTCTTGTGCTATTGAATGATCATTAGTTACTCTTTCAATCGCTCTATAATGCCTAGTGGCTATTTCACCTCTTTTGGCCAAATTCAGACATGTGATACATGTCATGTGGTTTAAAGAACCAATAGGCTTATACTTTAGAATTTCCCCCGCTATTGGTGAACTGCCTTTGTTCATCAAATGTTAAGCTTATTGTATCTATTATGAAGTATGACTTATTAGAATTAGGCTGACAAACCTGGAACCTGAAAGATTATTGGTATGTATCTATATGTATGTATAGTATATCAGACATATTCATGCAGCTTTATTGAGTCTGTCTCGCTCTATAAACAGATAAACACAGTGACCGAACAAAAAATCTTGAAGGGGGGGGGGGGGGGGAGGGGGCAGTTTGGGGTCGGGGTAGGGGCCCCCAACCACAGATTTATAAAATCTTATGCATATTTTGGACACAAAGAAGGGGGAGCTGGTCCCCCTTTAAACCCGCCTGTGAAACAGATGATTATTGGATATTAAATCATGTGAAGTATAGGGACGTGGCATCGATTGAAAAAAAAGCAAAGTTGCCCAAAGTCGAAAATCCTATTTCATGGGGGGGGGGGGGGGGGGGGGGGGGAACCAGCCATTCAAAGAAAATTTCTACAGTATAAGTACTGCTAGGAAAAAAAATAGCTAAATAAAGCTATTTTGAATAGTTTAATAAAGCTATATAGATATTTAAAGCTATATAGCTAAATCAAGAGATTGTACTGGACCTGATTATCTTATAAGTTTATTGTTAATTTTTATGCGCTGTAATTAAGATCCAGTGGTATATAGTTTTTGTTCTGTCCATCCATCTTTCTGTTTATCTGTTTGCCTTTGTTGACAAAAACTATAACTTTACCCATAATATTTTATTGGATGAAGCTATATATGGTTTTATTTCACAGGTGTATTCCTTGTGACATGACCTTTCTTTGCATACCACCAAATTTGACGTCTTGACCTTGACCATTGATTTTGACACACTTTAACAAAAAACAAACAAACTTTAATCTTGGCTATATCTTATGAACAATTGGTGCTTAATATAATTAGGCTTTCATACTTCACATATGTATTCATAGTGATTACACTGTCAAATATAAAAAATGACCCTTTGACCTTGACCTTAAAGTTTGACCCACTTTGTACAAAACTTTAACCTTGGTCACAACATTTAAACTGTAAATACTACAGCTTTCACATTTCACGGGTCCGGTGTTTTCCTTGTGAAAAGACCTTACACTTGATACCAACAATTTTGACCTTTTGGCCTTGGAGTTTGACATGCATTTAAGAAACTTCAACCTCAGCCTTAAGCTGCCATACAGAGACATCAGAGTTGCACAAACGCACCATCTTGTTTTTTTTTTTAATGCAGAGCAAATATCATTTGATTCTTTTAATTTCTTTATTATCTATTTTAGTTGTCAAAGGTGACTGACTTCTTCCAGCATATGAACAAAGGGAAGGAACAGACAAGTCCAGTCAAGGTAAGTAAAACCTTAAAAATAAATTGAAAAAAAGTATACAGTTGTGACTTAATCTAGCTTCGTCAGATCTGTATTCATGTAAGGGGAAATATGCACATTAAATTAAATAAGTTACATTTTATATGTCTAATTCAAATATAATCAAATATTTGGGGTTATACAGTTTATGTCCTGTTAATCTGCCTGATTGTATGCAAAAAAAATTGACCTTGCCCATAACTTTTGAGTGGGTGCATATATGGGTATATGGCATTTTCCTTGTACAAGTTTTATGGTTAAAAAAAGTGATACTTTGAAGGCTTTCCTATCCACATATTAATAAATCCTTAAATTCTTAAAATTCCAAGTTTTTTGTATGATAAAAAAACCAGAAAAAGTCAATCTGCCTATAAATTGGGTGTATTTTACTGAAATTTTGGGAAAAAGAGTAAATGTTTAATTCAATAAGTGTTAATCTTTTAGAAGACCTGAATGTAAGGAATATCAAGTCCTGAGTTGGGGCTAGCTAGGTTAACATGTGTATTTTCGATAATATTTGACTAAACCTTCAATGGGTACATACATGTAGGTATTTTTGACTTTGACCTAAGAGTTTGACCCTGAGTTTTGAAAACTTTAACCTTGGTCATAACTTTTGAACAGTTAGCACTTAATAGGGGTAACACTTATAATTATCTACCATGTGGGAGCATCAGTTGTTTCACAAACACATCTCATTTATGCTTATTTAATATTGTTTATTCCTATTGTAGGACTATTGTGACCACTACATCTAAATACATCCATATCAACACCGCAATATTTAATGATTGATGGACCCATAATTATGCGTGTGTTATATTCTTCACATAAGACCACTTCTACATATGGCGCTCTAGTTGGCTGCTGATGATGGATAGATGGTGCGTACACAGGATAAAGCAGTTAGCTAATGAATGATGGTCAGCCTCTACCTTCCTTCTTGTGAGAGCTACTTGTTTTAACTGTCAACAGTGAGAGTTTTGTGCTGGCTGACGTTAGCCTAAGTACAATAGTGATCAACACTGTGACCTGTGATTTTATATTGTAACTTCTGTGTGCATTGACTCTGTGAAAATTCAATCGGAATTATTCCACCAGCGATTGGTAAGAAAGTCTACCATACAGCACTTGTTTACCTAACCAGTATATAGTTAAGAATTTTATACCCCCTGCTTGAAAAGTGGGAGGGTATATTTAGCTATTGAGGTTCGGATGTCTGTTTGTACGTTCATCTGTCTGTCTGTCTGTTTTGTATTATTATCTACTCTATACAGCCGTACATGTAAATTGAAAACTACACATTTGTGCCCTGTCCTTATTGTACTGGTAATTGATTTGTGCCCTCTCCTTATTGTATTGGTAATTGATCAAATATATAGTTATAAATTTCAGATTCTTATACTAACACCTTGCACTGCACTGCATGATACATATTTATATTATTTGACAACTGCTGACTGGACTGAACAGATGTTGACAGAGCTGTGGTAGCTGTGGGAGAATGCCCATAATAGGTACAGGTAATGCCCCCCCCCCACCTCTTGCCCTTCTTAGTCACATGTACATTCACATGTATATGATAGGTATTAATACATATGTTTGTATGTTGATCAAGTGAAATATAGTAGGTGTGTGACAACAGTAACAGTAGCTATAGACTAAATGTCTGTCTGTCATAGTTTATATTTGAAGTGAATCAAAGTACATGTATACTAGGGCTGGGACGATATATCGAGATATCGATATATCGTGATATATGTGAGGACGATACGCATATCGATACATATGAAGAAATATCGCCCCAAAAATCTTACTTCTATTTTTCTTTGTTTATTTCACATTTGGGGTTTAATATATAAAATAAATAAGCTAAATATAAATATAGATATGAAATAAATAATAATTAACACTACTTGAGTAAAATAATTTTGTTTTACAACATATAAACAACTATTTTGAATAAAGTATTCTTATTTGCAAAGAAATAATTTGTTTATTTCAATGCAAAAAAAGATTTTATAAGCAATTAAACATATCGTGATACATATCGTATCGTGGCTCAAATATCGTGATACGTATCGATATAGAAAAGGTTGTATCGTCCCAGCCCTAATGTATACTGAAATTTTTGGTACTGAGTAGAGAATATCACCCTTATACCTGCTCACTATATAAATATCGAGAGTAGATTTGAATAAGACTGCCAATATTTTATTATTTCATCTGCTCATATTTAATTTTCATTTCAAACATTAATTTTATTGTCTATTTTATATTCATTTTGTTTTCATTGCCTTTTGAACATCTTTTAATTGTTTTTTCTCTCTATACAAAATTTAGACCAAATTGAAGTGAACTAGAGTTATTGCCCTTTATTCAGATTAATCAGTTCAGATTATTAAAGCCTTTAAAGGTACTTGGACACAGATTTGAAGTTAATTTTTTCTGTATAATATCACGAATTATATATTTTAATACCATTTCACACAAAAATTAATTTAAAATCTTATTTCAATAAAAAGATATTAAAACTTTAAATTTTTTGGCGGGTTTGATTGACGCATGCATCCTTGCACTTTCACAAATTTTAACTTTATTCTTTATCCTTAGGAAAAATGGCAATCTTGTTGTGTATTATTGGGAAATATTAAAACTTAAATCCAGAAAAATAATTTTATTCAGAGTAGAAATGTTAGAAAGCAAAATCTTCTTCACAAGTATCGTCATTCCGTTGTGTACAGATATCGAGTTTAGCAAATCGAACACACTCGTGTTATGTACACAGTTTTTGTAAACAAGGCAAGAGCGTGTTGTTGTTTGGTGTTTACAATTCACCGGGTGTGTTTGATTGCCAAAGTCTGCTCACCACAACTGCACGGACTGACAATACATTGTGTGTTTGTTTTGCTTTCGAACATGTTTACTCTTAATTTTCTGGATTATAGTATTAATATTTTTCATTAATACACAACAGGATTGCCATTTTTCCTAAGGATTAAGAATAAAGTTAATATTTGTGAAAGTGCAAGGACGTGTCAATCAAACCCGTCAAAAAAATAAAAATTTTGATAACTTATAAATGAAATAAGATTTTTAATTAATTTTTGTGTGAAATGCTATTAAAATATATAAGTCGTAATATTATAGAGAAAAAATTAACTTCAAATCTGTGTCCAAGTGTCTTTAATGCCACGTACACCAACTTTTTATCTTAAAGATCTCTGAGTCACACTTTCTAAACAATGGTTTCAACATTGAAAGACCAATATCTATAAGCTATTAAAATTATATTTTATCTGAATTTTTCTGTATTTTTTAAAAGAAAATAAAAAGAATTATTTATTTCAAAATGAGATATGCTTTCGATTTAAAAGTTTGCTGTTAAGAACAGATGATAGAAACAAAAAAATGGATGCCTGGATTGGTTTTTTTTTTTGACCTTATTTCATTGCAAATGATGCAAATAATAAATTTTTAGAATATAAAGAAATTGTAAACCTTCTGTGATGTTCAAAAGTCTGCCCTTCTGAAACCATCCTTATTAATCTATACAAATATTTTCCACTTTAAATTCCATTTTTGTGCAAATCTGAATAAAAAATTAATAACTACGCGGTAAAAGTTATTCATTTTGCTCATTTAAACATGACCCAAGTTGTTATTTTCAAATTCTTTGACAAGAGTTTGTTTGTATCATCTGTCCTTAATGAATGCATCATGTGAATATCTAATAAAATATACAAAGAAAGGCTAGATAGACTTTTTATTTAATTTAAAAAAAAACACACACATTATTTGTAAATATTTTTTAAACCTATGTTAAAAACAAAACAAAACTATATAGTCACAACTGAGGTGAACATGTTTATCAGTCATGTTTTAATAAGAAATTTAAATGAAAATGCGAAATAAAATAATTAAGTTTTTAAAATTATCAGCCTTTCAATGCTGAAACCACACTTAATTAAGGATGCCTTAAAGATCTAATTGGAATAAAATATTGGTGGCCATCATCCTATTTAAATTAATTTTTTTTTAAAGACATTTCTTTGACTTAATATGTTTCTAAAATTTCTGAGCTACATAATTTTATTTTTTATTTAATACATTAAAGTACTTGAATTGTAATTACTTTGATTTGTTAATTTAAATTTTATTGTTCTCAATCAGAATTATACTGACAGCTGTTTTTGGAAATTCTATTCATTTGTTTTGTCCGCTTTTGCAGAAGTATATTTATAAATGTCATTACCGTATAATCCCTATTAACCTCATCTGAGCCTATAAGCGCCCCCTAGGTCTTTTTTCAATTATCAGAAAATAAGGGTCCCCTGTACAGTGATTAAAATCATCTAGAATTGTATTAAAAGTCTGCCAAAATTTGAAGAAAGTGAATATGTAACTTGTTTATTATCCAATTTCTTGGTGGAAAATGAATCATATAGCATTATTTGGGTGGATTATCTTCACTTAAAGTAAAGTTAGATATCTAAATTTATTTTAGTGGTTCTTTAAAATTTTTGAAGTTAAAAAATGACATTAAATATTATAAAAAATTTTATACCAAAATAACAGCCCCTTCTTTGCAACTTTCAAAGCTCCCGGGGCGGTTAATAGGGATTCTACGGTAATTGTCTATCAGTCTGTTTCAAATATTTTAACCTTGGACATTACTTTTAGGGCCCTCCACACACACACAGTTTATGTTTTCATGTTATTGAGCACTACTTTTAACCAGCATTTCAACCTTCAAAAACTGTCCAGGAATTAAAATGTAATTTATACTGATTTTTTAAAATAATAATTTCACAAGTTTCAAGATATTTTTCCTAGGGCATTTTCATATTGAACAAAATTTTTTTTGTTTTACCCTATCGTATATTTTTAAGCTTCAGAGACCAGAAGAGCTTATGAGATAGTAATGCGTCTGACGTCCGTCTGTCTAGCTGTCCATCTGTCTGTAAACAATTTTTCAAAATGCTACTCCTCCTACAGTTTTGATCTGATTTCATTATAACTTGGCACACAACTAAGATACATAATTCTGAATATTGGTTTTTGATTTCAATGAACAATGTTGCAGTGGTAACCAAAAATTAAAATTTTTGTGAAATACTTTCAAAATGCTACTCCTCCTACAGTTTTGGTTTGGTTTCAATATAACTTGGCACACAAGTAGATTATACAAACTTACATAATTCTGTGTATCCGTTTTTGATTTTGATGAAAGGTGTAGCCGTGGTTATTAAAAATAGAAATTTTTGTGAAATACTTTCAAAATGCTACTCCTCCTACAATTTTGGTCTGATTTAAGTAATTTGGAATAAAAGTAGACTACACTAAGATACATAATTCCGTGTATAGATTTTTGATTTCGATGAACGGTGTTGCCATGGTTACTAAAAATTGAAAATACTCTAAAAGGTTATTAATAGCTACTCCTACAGCTGTAGTCTTATTGCAGTATCTTGCCACAAAAAGAGCTCAATCAAGCATCATTATTCTATTTATTGCTGTTGTAAAGTTTCAAGTCCCAACTGCTACTTTTGTCTTCATTTATTATAAGTACAAACCAGTAGAGTTTCAGTCCTGACAGAGACTTCTGTTTTTTTCTAAAGGACAGCAAAGTCATGATTAGACATATTGATGCCCTGTTCACACGGAGAGTTTAATTCACAGTTAATTAATGTGAAGTTAGCTAACAGTCCAGTCCAATACGAAAATTCGTAATATTACGAAAAAACGTAAGATTACGAGAAAGCGTAATATTACAAGTTATCGTAATATAAAACTTATATTACAATTTTTCGTAATGTAGTTAAATTACGAATACGCGTAATATAGCTGATGTAAGAGGCTATATTACGAGTTTTCGTAATCCAAGACAAATTCAAGCATTGCAAGAAATTGAGTGGCGGGTAGCAAAGTATGACGTTTACTACGAGATGTCACGGGCGATAACTTGTACGACTCTTACTGAGATTTGAATTCTGTGTATTTCAATAAGAATTGCACGAACAGTTGAATTATGAGACGAAGGTGTAATTTTTAGGGTAGACTTTGCAAGAAAAGTAGGGAGTTCGGGTGATATAGACCAATGCGACATGCTTAAGCAAATACTGAAATTTACTGGAAATTTGGTCTTATCCTTGGGAAAATTCCTATAAAAGAATAATAAAAGAAATTGTCCACTCACCCATCGCTGGCGGTACTTTCTTCTTGAATTTCCGTGCTTTCTGATAGGCGTAACTGACTAAACTGACCGCGTGCTATCAGTAGCCGTGGAATCTGATATATTACTGACGTCATACTTTGCTATCCACCACTCAATTTCTTGCAATGCTTTCGTAATATAGTCTCTTACAATCTGCTATATTACACGTATTCGTAATTTAACTACATTACGAAAAATTGTAATATAAGTTTTATATTACGATAACTTGTAATATTACGCTTTTTCGTAATCTTACGTTTTTTCATAATATTACGATTTTTCATATTGGACTGGACTGGCTAATGCGAATTAAAATAATGTGAATTAATTTGCATTCACCTGCCAGCTAAAGTGAAGTAAACTAGTGCAAAAAAAAATTTATTCCTACAAAAAGGCTATTAAGTGGGGCTGTTATGACATCATTTGTAAATCACGTCATGTATGCAGATCCATCCATTGATATAATAATCATAGTGGCTACAGGTGTGCATTTAGTGATCAACATACTTTTCCTCAATTTTTGAACCAACTACAGTGGACCTTCAGATATATGGATGCCAGATATCCTGATGCTTCAGTATCCATACGATTTTTCATCGGAACAGAATTTTTTAATGTTGTTTTGTCTTATTTAACTGGTAATTCAGGTATCAGGACTTTTCAGATATCCAGACAAATTGACTAGGAACCAAAGCATCTGGATAAAAGAGGCTCCACTTTATAGCACTGATACCTGTATCTAGCCACCAACATGTATCCTGTGACTTAATTTTGGCCTTACACATACATCAAAATTTAATTTTAAGGATAAATAACACAAACTTATTAAAGTAAATAGCAATATTTCTAATAGATTTACATTCAAATTGGTTACCTTAATAATGTTTTCAAATGTAGTGGGAGAATTTTATAAGATTATATCATAAGGTAAAAAATTTGTGGAAAATTTTGTATTGAACTACATAGAAGGCATAACAAAATCTCAAATATCAAAGCACCAAGGAAAACCTACAATTTCTTTATATTTCAGGGATAAATCATATATGTCATTTCAAATCAAAATCAGTCAAAAAAGCATATAAATTCATGCATCAAATTTTTGTTTGTGTTAGGTATCCTTAATAAGCTTCAATTAGCATTCACTTGGAGCTAATATGAAGTAATTTAATGCGCAGTAAATTAAACTAATTTGCATTAAATTCTCCATATGAACATGATTTACACTTAAATTTGCAGTGACTTATGTTTTAATTCTAATACAATTCTCCATGTGAACAGGTTTTTTTTTGAAATCATGACGCCCAGGTGTAGGGTGGGGTACAATGGGATATCAAAGTAAACATAAGAAAAAATCTTTAAAATTCTTTACAAGAGATTAGAAAAAGTATTCCAAGTTACAACGTTCACCTAAGAAGTGTGCTTTTTAAAGGACAGAGTGAAATACATATAATATGGTTTTGAAAGACAGGACAGAACACAATCTAGATAAGATAGATAAAGTCTTGAACTGGCTCAGACCAACTAAGGCAGATAAAGTTTATAATCTATTACCACTGTTATTCAAACATGTACACTGTATGTAAAAAATTAAACGCATAAACATATAATGCTATGATCAAATTGCTAACTGAGAAGCATTATTTTGTGATGTTTAAAGTTATTCCCCTTATTATTTTAAAGTACATTTTTTGCAATATGTACCATTCTGCTTATAGGTAAAATAATTTAAGTAAAACGACAAGAAACAAAACATTTCATAATAATTTTTGGTTTGTTTTCATTAATCTTATAAGAAAGAGAGAGTGAGTGAGTGGGGAGAGAGTAGGGAGGGAGTGGGGAGAGAGGGAGAGAGAGAAAGTGGGGAGAGAGGAAGAGAGAGGGAGTGGGAGAGAGAGAGAGAGAGTGGGAGAGAAAGAGAGAGAGAGAGAGAGGGGAAGAGGGGGAGAGAGGGAGTGGGGAGAAAGGGAGAGAGAGGGAGTGGGGAGAGAGGAAGAGAGAGGGATGGTAGATAGAGGGAGAGGAAGTGGGGAGAAAGGGAGAGAGAGGGAGTGGGGAGAGAGGAAGAGAGAGAGAGTGGGAGAGAGAGGAGAGAGAGAGGGAGAGAGAGGGGAGAGAGAGAGAGGGAGGGAAAGAGAGAGAGAGGGAGGGAGAGGGGGAGAGAGAGGGAGAGAGAGGGAGAGGGAGAGAGAGAAGAGAGAGGGAGTGTGGAGAGAGGGAGAGAGAGGGAGTGGGGAGAGAGGGAGTGGGGAGAATGGGAGGCAGTGGGGAGAATGAGAGAGAGAGGGAGTGGGGAGAGAGGGAGAGAGAGGGAGTGGGGAGAAAGGGAGTTGGGAGAGAGGGAGAGGGAGTGGGGAGAGAGGGAGTGAGGAGAGAGGGAGGAGAGAGGAAGAGGAAGTGGGGAGAGAGGGAGTGAGGAGAGAAGGAGTGGGGAGAGAGGGAGTGGGGAGAGAGGGAGAGGGAGGAGGGAGTGAGGAGAGAGTGAGAAAGAGTGGGGAGAGAGGGAGTGGGGAGAGTGGGAGTGAGGAGAGAGTGAGAAAGAGTGGGGAGAGAGGGAGTGGGGAGAGGGAGTGAGGGAGAAAGGGAGAGAGAGGGAGTAGGGAGAATGGGGGAGAGAGAGAGTGGGGAGAAAGGGGAGAGAGAGGGTGGAGAGAGAGGGATGGGGAGAGAGAGAGTGGGGAGAAAGGGAGAGAGAGGGAGTGGGCAGAGAGGAAGAGAGAGGGAGTGGGCAGAGAGAAAGTGGGGAGAGGGAGTGGGAAGAAAGGGAGAGAGAGGGAGTGGGGAGAAAGGGGGAGAGAGGGAGTGGGGAGAGAGGAAGAGAGAGGGAGTGGGGAGAGAGGAAGAGAGAGGGAGTGGGGAGAGAGGAAGAGAGAGGGAGTGGGGAGAGAGGAAGAGAGAGGGAGTGGGGAGAGAGAGAGTGGGGAGAGGGAGTGGGAAGAAAGGGAGAGAGAGGGAGTGGGGAGAGAGGGGGTGGAGAGAGAGGGAGTGGGGAGAGAGGCAGATAGTGAGAGCGCGTAAAAAGAGAGAGAGAGTGAGTGGAGCAGAGAGAGAGGGAGTGGGGAGAGAGGGAGAGAGAGGAAGTGGGGAGAAAGTGAGAGAGTGGGAAGAGCGAGAGAGGAAGAGAGAGGGAGTGGGGAGAAAAGGAGAGAGAGAGGAAGTGGGGAGAAAGGGAGAGAGAGGGAGTGGGGAGAGAGGGAGTGGGGAGAATGGGGAGAGAGGGAGAGAGAGAGGAGGAGTGGGGAGAGAGGGAGAAAGGGAGAGAGAGGGAGTGGGAGAGAGAGAAGAGAGAGGGAGTGGGGAGAGGGAGTGGGAGAGAAGGGAGAGAGAGGAGAGAGAGGGGAGAAAGGGAGAGAGGGAGTGGGGAGAAAGGGGGAGAAGAGGGGGAGAGAGGGAGTGGGGAGAGAGAGAGAGAGAGAGGGGTGGAGAGAGAGAGGGGAGAGAGAGAGTGGGGAGAGAAGAGAGAGAGAGGAGAGAGGGCAGAGAGAGAAGAGAGAGGGAGTGGGCAGAGAGAAGAGTGGGGAGAGAGGAGAGAGAGAGAGAGAGGGAGAGAGAGGGAGTGGGGAGAAAGGGGAGAGAGAGAGGGAGTGGAGAGAGAGGGAGTGGAGAGAGAGAGGAAGAGAGAGGGAGTGGGGAGAGAGAGAGAGTGGGGAGAGGGAGTGGGAAGAGAGAGAGAGGGAGTGGGGAGAGAGGGGGTGGAGAGAGAGGGAGTGGGGAGAGAGGAAGAGAGAGGGAGTGGGGAGAGGGAGTGGGGAGACAGGTAGAGAGAGGGAGTGGGGAGACAGGGAGAGAGAGGGAGTGGGGAGAAAGGGAGAGAGAGGGAGTGGGGAGAAAGGGAGAGAGAGGGAGTGGGGAGAAGAGGGAGAGAGGGGTGGAGAGAGAGGGATGGGGAGAGAGAGAGTGGGGAGAAAGGGAGAGAGAGGGAGTGGGCAGAGAGGAAGAGAGAGGGAGTGGGCAGAGAGAAAGTGGGGAGAGGGAGTGGGAAGAAAGGGAGAGAGAGGGAGTGGGGAGAAAGAGAGGGGGTGTGGGGAGAAAGAGAGAGGGAGTGGGGAGAGAGAGAGAAGGAGGGAGTGGGGAGAGAGAGAGTGGGGAGAGGGAGTGGGAAGAAAGGGGGAGAGAGGGAGTGGGGAGAAAGGGGGAGAGAGGGAGTGGAGAGAGAGTGAGTGGGGAGAGAGGAAGAGAGAGGAAGTGGGGAGAAAGAGAGAGAGGGGAGAAAGGGAGAGAGAGGGAGTGGGGAGAGAGAGGGGAGTGGGGAGAGAGGGAGTGGGGAGAAAGAGAGAGAGAGAAAGAGAGAGAGAGGGAGTGGGGAGAAAGGGAGAGAGAGGGAGAAAGAGAGAGAGAGGGAGTGGGGAGAAAGGGAGAGAGAGGGAGAGGGAGTGGGGAGAGTGGAAGAGAGAGAGAGTGGGAAAAGTTGGAGAGGGAGGTAGTGGGGAGTTGAAGTCATTGTCGTCGCCTCCAAATGTCTTTTGCGATGTCTCAGCGCTAGTGGATTTCCAAAATACGGACATCGTGCACGAATGCATGAACCAGCCCCTCACGGTCCTTCAGAAGCACTTGGTCTATCATCTGTGTTCCTAGCTGCTTGAAACGCACGTTTGATCCCTGAAAAGACGATTGATGTATACCAAATGCAGTTGTGTCTTTCTGTTACGTAGCTCCGGCTAGCTCGGTTGCATTCATCTTTGTTTAGGCGTGACATTGCAGCATTAACATTGCAATCAAATTTTAAATATGGGTTTAATAGGAATGTTTACTGGTTCTCTAAATCAAAAATATCCATGAAAATAGACCTCCAATTTACAGGAAATCATGTAAAATACTATTTTCATAAACATGATCAATTAAGGGAAATAATTCAACTCTTGGGTTTTAAAAGTTGTCCTTTAAATAAGTCACAGGTATCCAATGATAAAAAAGATATAGTTGTTCCATATACTTTTTCAAAATTTCTTTGATGAGTAAAACAATTTGCGTTTCTTTTTTTGTTGTTGAGTATATATGTAACATAAATAAAGAGGCTATACTTATTTTTGATATCTTAAGTATCGGTCACTATATAGACAGTGAAAATACTAAACAAAACCCTGACAAATATGTGTCAAAACATGATGGATATTTCTTTTCATGACGTTCTTATAAATCTAGCAAAACATCAGATTGGACTGTTCAGCCTAGGTATGCGAATTGTTGATATTGATGACGATTGTAATCAGTGTGTATTGTAAATTTTAAGAATTAAACAAATTGTAATCTATACTTAAAGATTATTGCTAGCATTTTGCAGTGTGACATAATAAAGAAAATATAGAGTGTGTCCATAAACATGTATTAAAAACTTCAAAATCTAAATGATTGACGTTGTAATGAAATTAGTGTAACGTCAGACTGGTCCGTGCGCACTATCTGCGCCCTTTCAAGACCCCGATTTTTACAAAAATATAAAGTTACATCAATAAAAATTAAATCTTTCTGACTTGGATTTTCATGGGATATATTTTGATATATATTATATATATATATATATATATATATATATATATATATATATATATATATATATATATATATATATATATATATATATAGAACCATTTCTTTTTAACAAAAACTTAATTGTCCACGAACTTTTTGGACAACCCTTGTATATACAAAATACTAACTGCATGACGTTGACCATGAAACTTGCATAAAACTACCTGTAAATGGTACCATCTAACAATAAACTTAAAACAAACCTTGTTCGTTGTTCTTGTTCTGAAGTGGAGGGGGCTTTCTTAAAATATACACTACCTTTGACAAGACCTTATCAAATCTACTGTGAGTTTTGACCTCAGCTACGAACTTAACCTTGAAGCTTGAGAAAATTTATATTGTAGAATTTTTTTACAAGGAGGACAGGCTTTCATATATTTGTATTATGCATTACCTGTGACAATACTTTTCAAAAAATACCTTAATGATTTTTTTTAGCCATTACCTTGACGTCAAAGTTGATTTTTAAAAGCTTGAATGTTGGTTCCAAATTTTGCACAAGTAAAACATATTTTTTTTAAAATTATAAGCATGATGGACATCGAATACATGTCAGGTAAGATTACAGTCCAGTTTGGTTATACAGTGTGGTGCCATAAGTGTTTCACAGTTACACATTACTGAAGAAAAATTAAAACTATTAATTCAGTATCGTCTTTACTCCCGAAAAATGGACAAGATCCAGGCAAGACTTGGGTACTACAAAAAAGAAAAATATATAAACCTTGGGGTAGTGGGAGAGGAAACAATTTTTCTGTAAATTTGTGTCATTGGAGATCAATGAGTTATATATCTAAACAAAAATTTATGTAGATATACGTTATCAAGCCATGTAATATGAACTTCAAAAACGATTTTGGGGGTTTTCTTTTCAAAAATGTATTTTGGTTTTCTTTTCATTAAGCATTTAGAAGTTTATTGTTAAGAGTTTCCAAGGATATTCATGGAAAAGAGAAGGTAATGGAGGAAGAAATAGATTGAGAAGTTAATACATTTCAATGTCGTTTGCTGTACTGGGTACTCTTCTGGATTTGATGATAAGTGAACATTTTTTTAAAACGATATTTTACATTATGTTTTGCTGCTTTACAATATCCTCAGTATAAAATAGCTGGAATTTTTATTTTAGATCTGTGATGGAATGACAAATGCAATATTTTGGACGACATGATATGTCTAAAGAGTAAGCATAATGATGCTTTTACCATTCTCTCTCTCTCTCTCTCTCTCTTACCCGACATAACCGACTTGTGAGGAATTGGGCGCATGGAATACATTGTGGGGAAAGTGCTTCCGTATTACAATTTTAATAAAATAATAGGCAATTTTTATGGAAAATAACTATATTATTATAGACTCTCCTTTCTAATCCTAAAAATTACGTATCTGTCGTCTCAGTATGTAATCAAAAATTATGGGGAATGTTTTTTTATCACTCATTCTTATG
>NW_026923678.1:0-22006 GCF_032062105.1 Saccostrea cuccullata | reverse complement strand
CGCAACTGACACTTTTAGAATTCTACGGTGAAACGTACGCGCATAATTTCCACACATGTGGCATTACCGTTGTGTTACCCATTGCCACGTGTGTTGCTAAGGCTGAGGGTAATAGAACGGATTGTTAACTGCGTCTAAACCAATCAGATTTTAGTATTTAACATGAAAGTATAATAAGTAAAAGTTTTATATCTTAAGTTTCACTTTTTATTTGGTACAGATCATTGTTTATATAAATTCAATTTTTTTATACCAAAAAATCAACTACAACTAAAGATTTTTTCTTAGAAAATAACTATTTTCAACTTGAAACGGTTAAGATAAAATTTGGGACCCATGTTTTTTTAATGCTGCCTAATGTGTCGACCACATTAGCAGGTTCCAAGCCCTTGCGAAAGCAGAGGAATTTTTTTTAGAATACACTTTTTATGTCACCTGAGTAAACTCAGTTGACCTATTGCTATCCGTTTTTGTCCATTGCGTGCAACGTTCGTCGTCCATCATGTGTTTACATTTGAACATTTTCAGCTTCTTCTCTGCAACCGCTCAACCAATTTCAACCAAATTTAGTACAAAGCATCTATGGGTGAAGGGGAACACGAAATTGTTGAATTTCATGGTCCCTACCCCCTGGGGCATGAGGGGTGGGGATCAAAAGCACTAAAATTAATGCAATCTTTAAAAATCTTTTTTACTCCTGGACATCAGGCAGTCAAAGTGTTGGCATGATTGTAATCAGCATTGAGTCCTCTATCAAAATTGTGAAATTCATGGCCCCTGGCTAAGGGGTTCTAGTGCTAGGGTGGGGCTAAATAGAGTATATAGTGAAAATGCATAAATTCTTTGAAAATCTTCTTCTCTGCTCCTGGGCATTAAATTAACTAACCAAGTACAAAGTTATGATGAGCAAGAACGTCTCTTCCAAAATTATGAATTTCATGGCCCCAGGGTCAGGTTTTTTAGTGTTAGGGCGGATCGAGCTCTATTGATTACATAGTGAAATTGCATAACTTCTTCAAAAATCTTCTTCTTTGCTCCTGGGTATTAAATAAACTAACAAACAAAGTACAAAGTTATGATGAGCAAGAATGTCTCTTCCAAAATTGTGAATGTCATGGCCCCTGGGTTAGGGGTTCTGGTGTTAGAGCGGGGCTCTATTGATTATATAGTGAAAATACATTAATTCTTCAAAATTTTCTTCTCTCCTCCTGGGCATTAAATAAACTAACCAAGTACATAGTTACGTTGAATAAGGCTGCCTCTTCCCAATTTGTGAATATCAGGGCCCATGGGTCAGGGTTTCTGGTGTTAGGGGGGACTCTATTGATTTTATAGTTAAATGCATGAATTATTTGAAAATCTTTTGCTCCTGGTTAATATGTCATTGATCTAATTACATCTTTATAATGAAGAAATGTGCCTCTTTCAAAATGATTAAATTCAGGGCTCCTGGGTCAGAGGTACAAGGGGGGGGGGGGTACTTTGTCTAAAAGTAAATTAATGCTTTGAAATCTGCTCTTTGGTATTAATCAACCATTTATGATGAAAAATAAATTATGATAAAATTTCCAAAATTTCTTAAAATGTGGCCGTAGGTTAGCAGTTCCTGTGGGATGGGGTGCACAACTGGTGGTTATAAAGTGGAAATGCATTTTCTCTTTGTAATCTGATCTACCTCTGGGTATTAAGTAACCAAAGTAAGCATGCCAAGTGATAATTATCATTAGTCTCTTTCAAATTTGTAAATTTTTCATGGTTTTTGTATTAAACAAACCAAGTTCAATTGCTTGAAAGTTGTTACATTATACTCAGGTGACCTATAAGGCCCATGGGCCTCTTGTTTTTTCTTACCGATTTTGTGCACGCGATTTCTCGAAAACGGCTTGATGGATTTCTATGAAACTTTCAGGACTTATGTTACATCACTTGAACCTTATGCTTTTTTTCCGTTTTGATGACGTCACTTCCGGTCCGGAGTTGTCAGCACTTTAATGGTTTTTTGAGGGTCGTTTTGTCCGCACAATTTCTCCTAAACGGCTTTTGATAGACACATGATACTTTCAGGTATGGTAGACCTATGTCTGTAGATTTGCAGAATGTATTTCATTTTTATCGGAAGTGCTGCACGTCGGCGCTCGCTTTGGCCCTAAAAAAGTCCTATCGCGAATTTCAAAATTTTTGACACCTTTTCATTGATATCTTTTAACCTGGAAATATTTTGTTAAAACATATAGAACAAAAAAAGTGTAGAATCTCAAGACATTTCAAATGATATCTCAAAAAAGGGCTGGCCCCTAAAATTAAGGGCCTAGAGGGGCCGAAAGATTTTCCTTTATATCTCAAAAAGTATTGAGAAATTGTAATACATCAAAGAAGCAGAGTTGTTCAAAATGTCAAGCTTAATCAATTGGTGTCGTCAAAATATGTCCGGCGACGTCACTTCCGGTCAACCGGAAGTAGTCAAAAATTCATATTTTTGCCTTTCTTGACAAGTTTTTGGGTAACATCTGTCACTGGGAGCATAAAAATCAATTTTTCGTCCGTAAATGTCGTCACTTCCGGTCACACCAGAAGTAGCAAAAAATGGCTTAATTTTGCAATAATTAATATAGATTTGGAGGTTTAAACCATTTTTGGACTTCATTACTCTTTTTTTTTTAAATTAAAGTTACTTCCGGTCAAACAGGACGGAAGACCTACTCGTTGCTTTGCAACGAGCTCGGCTCTAGTTATTAAGGTCTTTTGTCTTCAGCGGAAGACCTTATTGTTTTTCTTAGGTTTCTTTTCCACTATTTTTATTATTGTTTTTTTTTCTTACCGATTTTGTGCGCGCGATTTCTCAAGAACGGCTCGATCGATTTTCATGAAACTTTCTGGTCTGATAGAACATCAAAAAATCTAGACATATATTTTTTATTTTGATGACGTCACTTCCGGTTCGGAGTTTTTGGCGATTTAGTGATTTTTAGAGGGTCACTTTGTCCGGCAGGTTTCTCAAAAAGCACTTAACACAGAAGCATGAAATTTTCACTGATGCTTAGAGCAACCTTTGGAGAAGTGCACTTAGTATATCACAACTACCGGAAGTACGAAGCGCCGACGCTCGCTATGGCCCGAAAATAAACCTTTCAAGATTTTCAAAATTTTTACCACCTTTTCTACAATAACTTTTTACCTAGAAATATTTTGTTAAAGGATGTAGAACAAAAAAGGTGTAGAATTCTAAGATCTTTCAAATGACATCTCGAGTAAAGGGCTGGCCCCTTAAATTAAGGGCCAGGAGGGGCCAAAAATTTTTTCTTTACATCTCAAAAAGTCTTGAGAATTTGTAATACGTCAAAGAAGCAAAGTTGTTCAAAATGTCAAGCTTAATCTATTTGTGTCGTCAAAAAACGTCCGGCGTCGTCACCTCCGGTCAAACCGGAAGTAGTCAAAAACGCGTATTTTTGCCGTTCTTCTCAAGTTTTTGGGTAAAATATGTCTCTTGGGGCATAAAAATTAATTTTCCGTCCGTCGTCATCACTTCCGGTTAAACCGGAAATAGCAAAAATTTGCATATTTTAGCATTAATTAACCTACCTTTAGGGGATTCAAACCATTTTTAGGCGATATTTATCATTTTTGTTAAAAATGAAAGCCACTTCCGGTAAAACAGGACGGAAGACCTACTCGTTGCTTTGCAACGAGCTCGGCTCTAGTTATTCTTCTTTTTTTCTTACAATGTTTGTGCAGAAGATTTCTCGGAGATGGCTCCATCGATTTTGTTCAAATTTTCAGAGATTATGTGTATCTATCTGAAGTTTGTACCCCCGACTCAATTTTGAAAAAATCACTTCCGGTCGGAAGTTATCACCCTTTCAGTGAATTTTAGAGGGTCTCCTTGTCCATGAGTAAACTCAAAAACGGCATTAGCCAGAGAGCTGAAATTTTCAGCGATGATAGAGGATACATTGCTGAATTGCACATTGGGTTTACAATTTTTCAGAAAGGTCCAATATGGAAGCTCGGTAGGGGTCGAAATCTAGGACACGAATCATGAGTGAATTTTCGGGACAATTTGTGTCATATCTTTTAAAATATAATTATTTTGTTAAAACATACTGAACAACATTTGTGTGGAATGCTAAGATCTTTAATATGACACCAAGAAAAAAATGCTGACTCATCACATTAAGAACAAAGAGGGGCCAAAAGTATTCATTCAATAACTGTTTAGCAATGAGTATTTTGTTAAACATTACTGAAGCAAAAATTTTTATTCAACAATCTACAACTGTATATTATAATTTTAATGTCGTATATTACATGATAAGGGGCCAAAAGGGGCCAGAATGCTAAATCTTTGACGCTTTATATCTTGAAAGTGAGTATTTTGACAAGTAATGTTGAACAAAAGATGTTCAAAATCATGTTCTGAACAATATGCAACCTTTCATTTTTCGCTAAACGTCCCCATTAGGGAGTTGAGGGTTGGCCCCTAAATATTTCTTTTGCAAATAACTCAAAAACAAAAAAGAATCTCTGAATAGTTGTTGAACAAAAAGTGTTCAAAATCATAAGAGCTTTAAGACGAAATCAAGAAAAAGGGGCTGGGCACTCAAATTAGGGGCCAAAAGGGGCCAAGAGTCTTTAATCGATAACTCTTTATTATTAAATATTTTGTAATGCATTACTGAAGCAAAAATGTTCATCTTAGCGATTTACTACTATATATTATGTTTTTGTGTCGTATATAATAAGGGGCCACAAGGGTCCAGAATTCTAAATCGTTGAAGCTTTATATCTCCAAAGTAAGAAAAATTTTGATAAGTAATATTGAACAAAAGATGTTCAAAATCATGTTCTGAACAATATACAACCTTTCATTTTTCGCTAAACATCCCCATTAGGGAGTTGAAGGGTTGGCCCCTAAATATTTCTTTTGTGAATAACTCGAAAACGAAAAAGAATCTCTGAATAGTTGCTGAACAAAAAGTGTTCAAAATCCTAAGAGCTTCAAGATGAAATCAAGAAAAAGGGGCTGGGCGCTCAAATTAGGGGCAAAAGGAGCTAAAAGTCTTTTTTCGATAACTCTTTAACAGACAATATTTTGTTATACATTACTGAAGCAAAAAATTTTATCTCAACAATCTACAGTAGTATATTATGATTTTAATGTCGTATTTTACATGATTAGGGGCCACAAGGAGCCAAAAATGCTAAAACTTTGACGCTTTATATCTCGAAAGTGAGAAATATTTTGATAAGTAATATTGAACAATATTGAACAAAAGATGTTCAAAATCATGTTCTGAACAATATGCAACCTTTCATTTTTCGCTAAACGTCCCCATTAAGGAGTTGAAGGGATGGCCCCTAAATATTTCTTTTGTGAATAACTCAAAAACGAAAAAGAATCTCTGAATTGTTGTTGAACAAAAAGTCATCAAAATCCTGAGAGCTTTCAGATGAAATGAAGAAAAAAAGGGCTGATCCCTAATGTTTGGGGCCGTGAGGGGCCAAAAGTCGATTTTTTAAAAAGCTTTTAATAATCAATGTCCCTGTACAGATTATGGTAAATTATTATTTTAGAATGAAAATCTTAATCAAAATCTTATCTCATCTTATCAAAAATCGGACGGAAGACCCACTCGTTGCTTGCAACGAGATCGTATCTAGTTAAGGTCTTCCGACTTCCTTCGGAAGACCTTATTGTTTTTCCTTCTGTTTTCTATTATTACAGACCTATGTCTGTAGATTTGTGGAATGTATTTTATTTTTACCGGAAGTGCTGCACGTCGGCGCTCGGTATGGCCCGAAAATAGGTCTATCGTGAATTTCAAAATTTTTAGCACTTTTTCTACGATATCTTTTTACCTGGAAATATTTTGTTAAAACATATAGAACAAAAGAAGTGTAGAATTTTAAGTTCTTCCAAATGATATCTCGGAAAAAGGGCTGGCCCCTAAAATTAGGGGTCTACAGGGGCCGAAAGTTTTTCCTTTATATCTCAAAAAGTATTGAGAATTTGTAATACATCCATGAAGCAAAGTTGTTCAAAATGTCAAGCTTAATATACTGGGGTCACCAAAAAACGTCCGGCGACGTCATTTCCGGCCAAACCGGAAGTAGTCAAAAAATGCGTATTTTCACCGTTCTTGAAAAGTTTTTGGGTAACATCTGTCACTGGGAGCATAAAAATTAATTTTATGTCCGTCGTCAACACTTCCGGTCACACGGGAAGTAGCATAAACTTCCGGTCAAACAGGACGGAAGACCTACTCGTTGCTTTGCAACGAGCTTTGCTCTAGTTATTTTTCTTCTTCTTCTTCCTGGGTACTTTTTTGTCCGGGAATGATCTTGTAAACTGTTCGTCCGATGTAGGTAAAACCTTTTAGGGTCAGAAGACATGTTACGTAGATTTGCGGAATCAAGGTCATTTTGCACGCACGTGCTTGCAAGAGTGCGCACATGCAACACGTGAAGTGACAATAGATATAGCCGCAACTTTTCTATTTTTTGATGAAATGCTTTGAAACTCATAATGTGAAGATATGTTAGTAGTATAGACATGATGACATGGTCAAAATAGCAAGATCTCATGCGCATGCACGTGCACTTCGCTCTGATTGGCTGAAACTAAAGTCTCAATATCTTTCTTGTTTTTTGACAAACTCATTTGAAATTTTGAACATAGTCATACATTATGAAGATCTACAGCCTGATATATAAGAATTATCATGAAAGCATGCGCATGCGCATGTGCTGCAATCTGATTGGCTGAAACTTTAAATGCCTATAACTTTATTGGTTCTCAACAGAACGGGATGAAATTTAGAATATGGATAGGTATGATGGATTACTACATTATGCTACTATCAGAAATGAATGCAAGGACACGCATGCATGCACGTGCACAATATGCAAAATGACCAATATATCTGAAAAACGGTAACATTTATATTTTTTATGATTTGTCTTATTGATTCTCACGACACAAAGAAATGGTTAAGACAACATGCCATGATCATCTTGAATGTGCATGCACGTGCGTGTGCGTGCAATTTGTTAATAAATAACATATTGTTGGTAACATTGTAGCTTTAATAATTCTTATAAGAAATCCTTTGAAACTGAGCATATTTTAAAAATGTCTTACAGGGAAATGGCACAAAGAGGGATTTGGGGAGCGTTTGGGGACATCTGTAACGGTTCCCGTTACAATTAAAACTAGTTTTGTATTGTTTAATGGGCTTTTGATTTTGAATACTATTCTTTATTTAAATATGTTTCATGAAACTAAATTTAAATAAAGAATAGTATTCAAAATCAAAAGCCCATAAATGTGTTCAAATCATGACCCCTAGGATAGGGTCACAATTGGGCATCAAAGTTTTCCATAAGTCCTGGAATATATAGGAAAATTTTTTAAAAATCTTCTTCTAAAGAACAACAAAGCCGTGATTGGTCATATCTATATTGAAGTATCATCAGGTAGTGTTGATTGAAGTTTGTTCAGATCATGACCCCTGGGGTAGGATGGAGCCCCAATGGGTGATGAAAGTTTAACAAACAAAATATAGGAAATTTTTTTAAAAATCTTACATTAAGTTGAATCAAAAAAATATAATTGTTGTTAATTTTTCATGATATTTGTGTTGTAATTTCAGACCCATGATATGATGTATTGCTGTTTGAGAAAGAAGGTCCTTTGCAACAGAGAGTGGAACTTTTGCCAACCCACAATCTGGAGGCTTTCAGGTCATTTGAAGGACACATCATTTCTCACAGTAAAAAAATTTTTCATGGGAGGAATGTAGTTTAAGATTGAAGTCCATCAATTAAAGGAATATTGGTCATTATTTTTCATGAAATGTGTGTTTTTATTTCAGACCCATGAAATGATGTACAGCTGTTGTGATCTGTGAATACCTGTTGAATCATCCTGCTTGAATATTTGAGAAAGAAGGCCCTTTGCAACAGAGCGTGGAACTTTCGCCAACCCACAATCTGGAGGCTTTGAGGTCATTTGAAGGACACATCATTTCCCGCAGTAAGAATTCTTTCAGGGAGGAGTGTAGTTTAAGTTTTATGTACGTTCATAAAAAAGAGTATTGTTTGTAATGTTAAGTGTAATGAGTGTTGTAATTTCAGACCCATGGAATGATGTACAACTGTTGTGATCTGTGAATACTTGTTGAATGATCCTGCTTGCCTGTTTGAGAAAGAAGGCCCTTTGCAACAGAGCGTGGAACTTTCGCCAACCCACAATCTGGAGGCTTTGAGGTCATTTGAAGGACACATCATTTCCCGCAGTAAGAATTCCTTTCAGGGACGAATGCAGTTTAAGTTTTATGAATTCATGAAAAGAGTATTGTTTTTCATGTTAAGTGTTATGAGTGTTGTAATTTCAGACCCATGAAATGATGTGCAAATGTTGTGATCTGTGAATACTTGTTGAATCATCCTGCTTGCCTGTTTGAGAAAGAAGGCCCTTTGCAACAGAGAGTGGAATATTTGCCAACCCACAATCTGGAGGCTTTGAGGTCATTTGAAGGACACATCATTTCCCGCAGTAAGAATTCTTTTCAGGGACAAATGCAGTTTAAGTTTTATGTACATTCATAAAAAGAGTATTGTTTTTCATGTTAAGTGTTATGAGTGTAGTACTTTCAGACCCTTGGAAAGAGAGTGATGTACAACTGTTGTGATCTGTGAATACTTGTTGAATTTTAAGATCCAGTAGCTTGACTTCTGGTTCATGTTTATTGTAATGTGTGTTGTCATTTCAGACCCATGAAATGATGTACAACTGTTGTGATCTGTGAATATTTGTTGAATGAACCTGCTTGCCTGTTTGAGAAAGAAGGCCCTTTGCAACAGAGAGTGGAACTTTCGCCAACCCACAATCTGGAGGCTTTGAGGTCATTTGAAGGACACATCATTTCCCGCAGTAAGAATTCTTTTCTGGGAGGAATGCTGTTTAAGTTTAATGTACATCTATAAAAAGAGTATTGTTTGTAATGTTAAGTGTAATGAGTGTTGTAATTTCAGACCCATGAAATGATGTACAACTGTTGTGATCTGTGAATACTTGTTGAATCATCCTGCTTGCCTGTTTGAGAAAAAGGCCCTTTGCAACAGAGAGTGGAACTTTCGCCAACCCACAATCTGGAGGCTTTGAGGTCATTTGAAGGACACATCATTTCCCGCAGTAAGAATTCTTTTCTGGGACAAATGCAGCTTAAGTTTTATATACATTCATAAAAAGAGTATTGTTTTTTTTGTTAAGTGTAATGAGTGTAAATATTTCAGACCTATGAAATGATGTACAACTGTTGTGATCTGTGAATACTTGTTGAATGATCCTGCTTGCCTGTTTGAGAAAAAAGGCCCTTTGCAGCAGAGCGTGGAACTTTCGCCAACCCACAATCTGGAGGCTTTGAGGTCATTTGAAGGACACATCATTTCCCACAGTAAGAATTCTTTTCTGGGACAAATGCAGCTTAAGTTTTATGTACATTCATAAAGAGTATTGTATTTCATGTTAAGTGTAATGAGTGTAAATATTTCAGACCTATGAAATGATGTACAACTGTTGTGATCTGTGAATACTTGTTGAATGATCCTGCTTGCCTGTTTGAGATAGAAGGCCCTTTGCAACAGAGAGTGGAACTTTCGCCAACCCACAATCTGGAGGCTTCGAGGTCATTTGAAAGACACATCATTTCCCGCAGTAAGAATTCTTTTCAGGGGGGAATGCAGTTTAAGTTTTATGAATTCATAAAAAGAGTATTGTTTTTCATGTTAAGTGTTATGAGTGTTGTAATTTCAGACCCATGAAATGATGTACAACTGTTGTGATCTGTGAATACTTGTTGAATCATCCTGCTTGCCTGTTTGAGAAAGAAGGCCCTTTGCAACAGAGAGTGGAACTTTCGCCAACCCACAATCTGGAGGCTTTGAGGTCATTTGAAGGACACATCATTTCCCGCAGTAAGAATTCTTTTCTGGGAGGAATGCTGTTTAAGTTTAATGTACATCTATAAAAAGAGTATTGTTTTTAGCTCTACTGGTCAGAGACCAGAAGAGCTTATGCAATAGTAATGTGTCCGGCATCCGTCCGTCTGTCTGTCTGTCTGTAAACAATTTTTCAAAATGCTACTCCTCTTACAGAGTTGGTTCCATTTCAATATATCTTGGCACACAAGTAGACTACACTAAGATACATAATTCTGTGCAACGGTTTTTGATATCGATGAACAGTGTTGCCATGGTTACTAAAAATAGAAATTTCTTTGAAATTCTTTCAAAATGCTACTCCTCCTACAGTTTTGATTCTTTTTCAGTGTAACTTGGCACATGAGTAGACTACACTAAGATACATAATACTATGCATCGGTTTTTAGCTTTGATGAGTGGCAAGGATCATTTTTCTAATTATTGCTGTTTTTAAAGTTTCATGTCGCAACTGCTACTTTTCCTTTGTTTTAAGTATAAACCAGTAGAGCTACAGTCTCGACAGAGACTTCTGGTTCATGTTTATTGTAATGTGTGTTGTCATTTCAGACCCATGAAATGATGTACAACTGTTGTGATCTGTGAATACTTGTTGAATGATCCTGCTTGCTTGTTTGAGAAAGAAGGCCCTTTGCAACAGAGAGTGGAACTTTCGCCAACCCACAATCTGGAGGCTTTGAGGTCATTTGAAGGACACATCATTTCCCGCAGTAAGAATTCTTTTCAGGGAGGAATGCTGTTTAAGTTTAATGTACATCTATAGAAAGAGTATTGTTTGTAATGTTAAGTGTAATGAGTGTAAATATTTCAGACCCATGAAATGATGTACAACTGTTGTGATCTGTGAATACTTGTTGAATGATCCTGCTTGCCTGTTTGAGAAAAAAGGCCCTTTGCAACAGAGAGTGGAACTTTCGCCAACCCACAATCTGGAGGCTTTGAGGTCATTTGAAGGACACATCATTTCCAGCAGTAAGAATTCTTTTCTGGGACAAATGCAGTTAAAGTTGTATATACATTCATAAAAAGAGTATTGTTTTTCATGTTAAGTGAAATGAGTGTTGTAATTTCAGACCCATGAAATAATGTTTAGCTGTTGTGATCTGTGAATACTTGTTGAATCATCCTGCTTGCCTGTTTGAGAAAAAAGGCCCTTTGCAACAGAGCGTGGAACTTTCGCCAACCCACAATCTGAAGGCTTTGAGGTCATTTGAAGGACACGTCATTTCCTGCAGTAAGAATTCTCTTCTGGGACAAATGCAGCTTAAGTTTTATGTACATTCATAAAGAGTATTGTATTTCATGTTAAGTGTAATGAGTGTAAATATTTCAGCCCCATGGAATGATGTACAACTGTTGTGATCTGTGAATACTTGTTGAATCATCCTGCTTGCCTGTTTTAGAAAGAAGGCCCTTTGCAACAGAGAGTGGAACTTTCGCCAACCCACAATCTGGAGGCTTTGAGGTCATTTGAAGGACACATCATTTCCCGCAGTAAGAATTCTTTTCTGGGATAAATGCAGTTTAAGTTTTATGTACATTCATAAAAAGAGTATTATTTTTTTTGTTAAGTGTAATGAGTGTTGTAATTTCAGACCCATGAAATGATGTACAACTGTTGTGATCTGTGAATACTTGTTGAATGATCCTGCTTGCCTGTTTGAGATAGAAGGCCCTTTGCAACAGAGAGTGGAACTTTCGCCAACCCACAATCTGGAGGCTTTGAGGTCATTTGAAAGACACATCATTTCCCGCAGTAAGAATTCTTTTCAGGGAGGAATGCAGTTTAAGTTTTATGAATTCATAAAAAAAGTATTGTTTTTTTTTGTTAAGTGTTATGAGTGTTGTAATTTCAGACCCATGAAATGATGTACAACTGTTGTGATCTGTGAATACTTGTTGAGTCATCCTGCTTGCCTGTTTGAGAAAAAAGGCCCTTTGCAACAGAGAGTGGAACTTTCGCCAACCCACAATCTGGAGGCTTTGAGGTCATTTGAAGGACACATCATTTCCCGCAGTAAGAATTCTTTTCTGGGAGGAATGCTGTTTAAGTATAATGTACATCTATAAAAAGAGTATTGTTTTTAGCTCTACTGGTCAGAGACCTTAAGAGCTTATGCAATAGAAATGTTTCCGGCATCCGTCCATCTGTCTGTCTGTCTGTAAACAATTTTTCAAAATGCTACTCCTCTTACAGAGCTGGTTCCATTTCAATATATCTTGGCACACAAGTAGACTACACTAAGATACATAATTCTATGCATCGGTTTTTGATTTTTCAATAAATGGTGTTGCCATGGTTACTAAAAATAGAAATTTCTGTGAAATTCTTTCAAAATGCTACTCCTCCTACAGTTTTGGTTCTATTTCAATATAACTTGGCACACAAGTAGACTACACTAAGATACATAATTCTGTTCAACGGTTTTTGATATCGATGAACAGTGTTGCCATGGTTACTAAAATAGAAATTTCTTTGAAATTCTTTCAAAATGCTACTCCTCCTACAGTTTTGATTCTTTTTCAGTGTAACTTGGCACATGAGTAGACTACACTAAGATACATAATACTATGCATCGGTTTTTGCTTTGATGAGTGGCAAGGATCATTTTTCTAATTATTGCTGTTTTTAAAGTTTCATGTCGCAACTGCTACTTTTCCTTTGTTTTAAGTATAAACCAGTAGAGCTACAGTCTCGACAGAGACTTCTGGTTCATGTTTATTGTAATGTGTGTTGTCATTTCAGACCCAAGAAATGATGTACAACTGTTGTGATCTGTGAATACTTGTTGAATCATCCTGCTTGCCTGTTTGAGAAAAAAAGGCCCTTTGCAACAGAGAGTGGAACTTTCGCCAACCCACAATCTGGAGGCTTTGAGGTCATTTGAAGGACACATCATTTCCCGCAGTAAGAATTCTTTTCTGGGACAAATGCAGCTTAAGTTTTATATACATTCATAAAAAGAGTATTGTTTTTTTTGTTAAGTGTAAAGAGTGTAAATATTTCATACCTATGAAATGATGTACAACTGTTGTGATCTGTGAATACTTGTTGAATCAGCCTGCTTGCCTGTTTGAGAAAAAAGGCCCTTTGCAGCAGAGCGTGGAACTTTCGCCAACCCACAATCTGGAGGCTTTGAGGTCATTTGAAGGACACGTCATTTCCCACAGTAAGAATTCTTTTCTGGGACAAATGCAGCTTAAGTTTTATGTACATTCATAAAGAGTATTGTATTTCATGTTAAGTGTAATGAGTGTAAATATTTCAGACCTATGAAATGATGTACAACTGTTGTGATCTGTGAATACTTGTTGAATGATCCTGCTTGCCTGTTTGAGATAGAAGGCCCTTTGCAACAGAGAGTGGAACTTTCGCCAACCCACAATCTGGAGGCTTCGAGGTCATTTGAAAGACACATCATTTCCCGCAGTAAGAATTCTTTTCAGGGGGAATGCAGTTTAAGTTTTATGAATTCATAAAAAGAGTATTGTTTTTCATGTTAAGTGTTATGAGTGTTGTAATTTCAGACCCATGAAATGATGTACAACTGTTGTGATCTGTGAATACTTGTTGAATCATCCTGCTTGCCTGTTTGAGAAAGAAGGCCCTTTGCAACAGAGAGTGGAACTTTCGCCAACCCACAATCTGGAGGCTTTGAGGTCATTTGAAGGACACATCATTTCCTGCAGTAAGAATTCTTTTCTGGGAGGAATGCTGTTTAAGTTTAATGTACATCTATAAAAAGAGTATTGTTTTTAGCTCTACTGGTCAGAGACCAGAAGAGCTTATGCAATAGTAATGTGTCCGGCATCCGTCCGTCTGTCTGTCTGTCTGTAAACAATTTTTCAAAATGCTACTCCTCTTACAGAGTTGGTTCCATTTCAATATATCTTGGCACACAAGTAGACTACACTAAGATACATAATTCTGTGCAACGGTTTTTGATATCGATGAACAGTGTTGCCATGGTTACTAAAAATAGAAATTTCTTTGAAATTCTTTCAAAATGCTACTCCTCCTACAGTTTTGATTCTTTTTCAGTGTAACTTGGCACATGAGTAGACTACACTAAGATACATAATACTATGCATCGGTTTTTAGCTTTGATGAGTGGCAAGGATCATTTTTCTAATTATTGCTGTTTTTAAAGTTTCATGTCGCAACTGCTACTTTTCCTTTGTTTTAAGTATAAACCAGTAGAGCTACAGTCTCGACAGAGACTTCTGGTTCATGTTTATTGTAATGTGTGTTGTCATTTCAGACCCATGAAATGATGTACAACTGTTGTGATCTGTGAATACTTGTTGAATCATCCTGCTTGTCTGTTTGAGAAAGAAGGCCCTTTGCAACAGAGAGTGGAACTTTCGCCAACCCACAATCTGGAGGCTTTGAGGTCATTTGAAGGACACATCATTTCCCGCAGTAAGAATTCTTTTCTGGGAGGAATGCTGTTTAAGTTTAATGTACATCTATAAAAAGAGTATTGTTTGTAATGTTAAGTGTAATGAGTGTAAATATTTCAGACCCATGAAATGATGTACAACTGTTGTGATCTGTGAATACTTGTTGAATCATCCTGCTTGCCTGTTTGAGATAGAAGGCACTTTGCAACAGAGAGTGGAACTTTCGCCAACCCACAATCTGGAGGCTTTGAGGTCATTTGAAGGACACATCATTTCCCGCAGTAAGAATTCTTTTCTGGGAGGAATGCTGTTTAAGTTTAATGTACATCTATAAAAGGAGTATTGTTTTTAGCTCTACTGGTCAGAGACCAGAAGAGCTTATGCAATAATAATGTGTCCGGCATCCGTCCGTCTGACTGTCTGTAAACAATTTTTCAAAATGCTACTCCTCTTACAGAGTTGGTTCCATTTCAATATATCTTGGCACACAAGTAGACTACACTAAGATACATAATTCTGTGCATCGGTTTTTGATTTTTCAATAAATGGTGTTGCCATGGTTACTAAAAATAGAAATTTCTGTGAAATTCTTTCAAAATGCTACTCCTCCTACAGTTTTGGTTCTATTTCAATATAACTTGGCACACAAGTAGACTACACTAAGATACATAATTCTGTGCAACGGTTTTTCATATCGATGAACAGTGTTGCCATGGTTACTAAAATAGAAATTTCTTTGAAATTCTTTCAAAATGCTACTCCTCCTACAGTTTTTGATTCTTTTTCAGTGTAACTTGGCACATGAGTAGACTACACTAAGATACATAATAGTTTGCATCGGTTTTTGCTTTGATGAGTGGCAAGGATCATTTTTCTAATTATTGCTGTTTTTAAAGTTTCATGTCGCAACTGCTACTTTTCCTTTGTTTTAAGTATAAACCAGTAGAGCTACAGTCTCGACAGAGACTTCTGGTTCATGTTTATTGTAATGTGTGTTGTCATTTCAGACCCATGAAATGATGTACAACTGTTGTGATCTGTGAATATTTGTTGAATGAACCTGCTTGCCTGTTTGAGAAAGAAGGCCCTTTGCAACAGAGAGTGGAACTTTCGCCAACCCACAATCTGGAGGCTTTGAGGTCATTTGAAGGACACATCATTTCCCGCAGTAAGAATTCTTTTCTGGGAGGAATGCTGTTTAAGTTTAATGTACATCTATAAAAAGAGTATTGTTTGTAATGTTAAGTGTAATGAGTGTTGTAATTTCAGACCCATGAAATGATGTACAACTGTTGTGATCTGTGAATACTTGTTGAATCATCCTGCTTGCCTGTTTGAGAAAAAGGCCCTTTGCAACAGAGAGTGGAACTTTCGCCAACCCACAATCTGGAGGCTTTGAGGTCATTTGAAGGACACATCATTTCCCGCAGTAAGAATTCTTTTCTGGGACAAATGCAGCTTAAGTTTTATATACATTCATAAAAAGAGTATTGTTTTTTTTGTTAAGTGTAATGAGTGTAAATATTTCAGACCTATGAAATGATGTACAACTGTTGTGATCTGTGAATACTTGTTGAATCAGCCTGCTTGCCTGTTTGAGAAAAAAGGCCCTTTGCAGCAGAGCGTGGAACTTTCGCCAACCCACAATCTGGAGGCTTTGAGGTCATTTGAAGGACACGTCATTTCCCACAGTAAGAATTCTTTTCTGGGACAAATGCAGCTTAAGTTTTATGTACATTCATAAAGAGTATTGTATTTCATGTTAAGTGTAATGAGTGTAAATATTTCAGACCTATGAAATGATGTACAACTGTTGTGATCTGTGAATACTTGTTGAATGATCCTGCTTGCCTGTTTGAGATAAATGCACTAAGCAAAAAAGAGTGTAACTTTCGCCAACCCACAATCTGGAGGCTTCGAGGTCATTTGAAAGACACATCATTTCCCGCAGTAAGAATTCTTTTCAGGGGGAATGCAGTTTAAGTTTTATGAATTCATAAAAAGAGTATTGTTTTTCATGTTAAGTGTTATGAGTGTTGTAATTTCAGACCCATGAAATGATGTACAACTGTTGTGATCTGTGAATACTTGTTGAATCATCCTGCTTGCCTGTTTGAGAAAGAAGGCCCTTTGCAACAGAGAGTGGAACTTTCGCCAACCCACAATCTGGAGGCTTTGAGGTCATTTGAAGGACACATCATTTCCCGCAGTAAGAATTCTTTTCTGGGAGGAATGCTGTTTAAGTTTAATGTACATCTATAAAAAGAGTATTGTTTTTAGCTCTACTGGTCAGAGACCAGAAGAGCTTATGCAATAGTAATGTGTCCGGCATCCGTCCGTCTGTCTGTCTGTCTGTAAACAATTTTTCAAAATGCTACTCCTCTTACAGAGTTGGTTCCATTTCAATATATCTTGGCACACAAGTAGACTACACTAAGATACATAATTCTGTGCAACGGTTTTTGATATCGATGAACAGTGTTGCCATGGTTACTAAAAATAGAAATTTCTTTGAAATTCTTTCAAAATGCTACTCCTCCTACAGTTTTGATTCTTTTTCAGTGTAACTTGGCACATGAGTAGACTACACTAAGATACATAATACTATGCATCGGTTTTTAGCTTTGATGAGTGGCAAGGATCATTTTTCTAATTATTGCTGTTTTTAAAGTTTCATGTCGCAACTGCTACTTTTCCTTTGTTTTAAGTATAAACCAGTAGAGCTACAGTCTCGACAGAGACTTCTGGTTCATGTTTATTGTAATGTGTGTTGTCATTTCAGACCCATGAAATGATGTACAACTGTTGTGATCTGTGAATACTTGTTGAATGATCCTGCTTGCTTGTTTGAGAAAGAAGGCCCTTTGCAACAGAGAGTGGAACTTTCGCCAACCCACAATCTGGAGGCTTTGAGGTCATTTGAAGGACACATCATTTCCCGCAGTAAGAATTCTTTTCAGGGAGGAATGCTGTTTAAGTTTAATGTACATCTATAGAAAGAGTATTGTTTGTAATGTTAAGTGTAATGAGTGTAAATATTTCAGACCCATGAAATGATGTACAACTGTTGTGATCTGTGAATACTTGTTGAATGATCCTGCTTGCCTGTTTGAGAAAAAAGGCCCTTTGCAACAGAGAGTGGAACTTTCGCCAACCCACAATCTGGAGGCTTTGAGGTCATTTGAAGGACACATCATTTCCAGCAGTAAGAATTCTTTTCTGGGACAAATGCAGTTAAAGTTGTATATACATTCATAAAAAGAGTATTGTTTTTCATGTTAAGTGAAATGAGTGTTGTAATTTCAGACATGAAATAATGTTTAGCTGTTGTGATCTGTGAATACTTGTTGAATCATCCTGCTTGCCTGTTGTGTTGTAGAAAAAATGTACAACTGTTGTGATCTGTGAATATTTGTTGAATCCCTTTGCAACAGAAGGCCCTTTGCAACAGAGACTTTCGCCAACCCACAATCTGGAGGCTTTGAGGTCATTTGAAGGACACATCATTTCCCGCAGTAAGAATTCTTTTCTGGGACAAATGCAGCTTAAGTTTTATGTACATTCATAAAGAGTATTGTTTTCAATGTTAAGTGTAATGAGTGTAAATATTTCAGACCCATGAAATGATGTACAACTGTTGTGATCTGTGAATACTTGTTGAATCATCCTGCTTGCCTGTTTGAGAAAAAGGCCCTTTGCAACAGAGAGTGGAACTTTCGCCAACCCACAATCTGGAGGCTTTGAGGTCATTTGAAGGACACATCATTTCCCGCAGTAAGAATTCTTTTCTGGGATAAATGCAGTTTAAGTTTTATGTACATTCATAAAAAGAGTATTGTTTTTTTTGTTAAGTGTTATGAGTGTTGTAATTTCAGACCCATGAAATGATGTACAACTGTTGTGATCTGTGAATACTTGTTGAATGATCCTGCTTGCCTGTTTGAGATAAAAGGCTCTTTGCAACAGAGAGTGGAACTTTCGCCAACCCACAATCTGGAGGCTTTGAGGTCATTTGAAAGACACATCATTTCCCGCAGTAAGAATTCTTTTCAGGGAGGAATGCAGTTTAAGTTTTATGAATTCATAAAAAAAGTATTGTTTTTTTTTGTTAAGTGTTATGAGTGTTGTAATTTCAGACCCATGAAATGATGTACAACTGTTGTGATCTGTGAATACTTGTTGAATCATCCTGCTTGCCTGTTTGAGAAAAAAGGCCCTTTGCAACAGAGAGTGGAACTTTCGCCAACCCACAATCTGGAGGCTTTGAGGTCATTTGAAGGACACATCATTTCCCGCAGTAAGAATTCTTTTCTGGGAGGAATGCTGTTTAAGTTTAATGTACATCTATAAAAAGAGTATTGTTTTTAGCTCTACTGGTCAGAGACCAGAAGAGCTTATGCAATAATAATGTTTCCGGCATCCGTCCGTCTGTCTGTCTGTAAACAATTTTTCAAAATGCTACTCCTCTTACAGAGCTGGTTCCATTTCAATATATCTTGGCACACAAGTAGACTACACTAAGATACATAATTCTGTGCATCGGTTTTTGATTTTTCAATAAATGGTGTTGCCATGGTTACTAAAAATAGAAATTTCTGTGAAATTCTTTCAAAATGCTACTCCTCCTACAGTTTTGGTTCTATTTCAATATAACTTGGCACACAAGTAGACTACACTAAGATACATAATTCTGTGCAACGGTTTTTGATATCGATGAACAGTGTTGCCATGGTTACTAAAATAGAAATTTCTTTGAAATTCTTTCAAAATGCTACTCCTCCTACAGTTTTGATTCTTTTTCAGTGTAACTTGGCACATGAGTAGACTACACTAAGATACATAATACTTTGCATCGGTTTTTGCTTTGATGAGTGGCAAGAATCATTTTTCTAATTATTGCTGTTTTTTGAAAGTTTCATGTCGCAACTGCTACTTTTCCTTTGTTTTAAGTATAAACCAGTAGAGCTACAGTCTCGACAGAGACTTCTGGTTCATGTTTATTGTAATGTGTGTTGTCATTTCAGACCCATGAAATGATGTACAATTGTTGTGATCTGTGAATACTTGTTGAATCATCCTGCTTGCCTGTTTGAGAAAGAAGGCCCTTTGCAACAGAGAGTGGAACTTTCGCCAACCCACAATCTGGAGGCTTTGAGGTCATTTGAAGGACACATCATTTCCCGCAGTAAGAATTCTTTTCTGGGACAAATGCAGCTTAAGTTTTATATACATTCATAAAAAGAGTATTGTTTTTCATGTTAAGTGTTATGAGTGTAGTACTTTCAGACCCTTGGAATGATGTACAACTGTTGTGATCTGTGAATACTTGTTGAATCATCCTGCTTGCCTGTTTGAGAAAAAAGGCCCTTTGCAACAGAGAGTGGAACTTTCGCCAACCCACAATCTGGAGGCTTTGAGGTCATTTGAAGGACACATCATTTCCCGCAGTAAGAATTCTTTTCTGGGACAAATGCAGCTTAAGTTTTATATACATTCATAAAAAGAGTATTGTTTTTTTTGTTAAGTGTAATGAGTGTAAATATTTCAGACCCATGAAATGATGTACAACTGTTGTGATCTGTGAATACTTGTTGAATGATCCTGCTTGCCTGTTTGAGAAAGAAGGCCCTTTGCAACAGAGCGTGGAACTTTCGCCAACCAACAATCTGAAGGCTTTTAGGTCATTTGAAGGACACATCATTTCCCACAGTAAGAATTCCTTTCTGGGAGGAATGCTGTTTAAGTTTAATGTAACACAAATTCAGATCGATGCTATTTTAATTAGTCTTTCTTCGTTACATGAGCACATGAGATTAAATTATTCATTTTTTAGAATTCCATTCAAAGTTTTATTTAATACTATTAATCAATTATTTTACAAATAACAAATTTTGGGAGCATGTGTTCTAACATGTCTAAGTAAAAGTTCTATGCTATGACATACAATCGAGCAAAAAACGCAGTTTCTTGATATCGGTCGTGGAAGACGAACTACTGCTGTTTATGCAGCAATTTCAGAGGTAAAACTGTAGATGGACACGTCATCAGTGTCCAAAAAATTCCCAGAGACGCAGAGAAGAAAATATTGCGGCAGCAGGCTAGATTTATTAGTAAAAACTGTATAACTAAACTTGAAATTCGTTATATTTGTTCTGCACATTTTGTATAAATAATATCAATCCGTCTGCAGAACATCCACTACCGAAAATTATCTTTTGTTTTGTTTTGTTTTTTCAAATAGGCCTATTCGAATATGTGTCAGCATTTTATCAGTAATTTGTTTCAGGATTTTTTGGTAAGGGGGGGGGGGGGGTGTCACAGCGCCTTATTATACGACTATAAAGATTAATACAAATCCAGAAGTAGACTATGTGTGGGCAATTTAAAAAAATACGAATCAGCTAAGATTTCTTTTTTTAGCTCACCTGAGCCGAAGGCTCAAGTGCGCTTTTCTGATCACATTTTGTCCGGCGTCCGTCTGTCCGTCTGTCTGTCTGTAAACTTTTCACATTTTCGACTTCTTCTCAAGAACCGCTGGGCCAATTTCAACCAAACTTGCCACAAAGTAACCTTGGGTGAAGGGAATTCAAGTTTGTTCAAATGAAGGGCCACGCCCTCATTCAAGGGGAGATAATTGGGAATTAATGAAAATTTGGTGGCATATTTTAAAAATCTTCTTCTCAAGAACCACTGTGCCAATAAAGATGAAACTTATGGGGAAACATCCTCAGGAAGTGTAGATTCAAGTATGTTCAAATCATGACCCCCGGGGGTAGGGCGGGGCCAAAATGGCCGACCAAAGTTTTACATAGAAATATATAGGAAAATTCTTATAAAATCTTCTTCTCAAGAATGACAAAGCCATATTTCATCATATTTATATGGAAGCATGCTCAGGTAGTGTAGATTCAAGTTTGTTCAAATCATGACCCCCGGGGGTAGGGCAGGGCCAAAATGGCCGACCAAAGTTTTACAAAGAAATATATAGGAAAATTCTTTTAAAATCTTCTCAAGAATGACAAAGCCATATTTCATCATATTTATATGGAAGCATGATCCGGTAGTGTAGATTCAAGTTTGTTCAAATCATGACCCCCGGGGGTAGGGCGGGGCCAAAATGGCAGACCAATGTTTTACATAGAAATATATATGAAAATTCTTTTAAAATCTTCTTCTCAAGAATGACAAAGCCATATTTCATAATATTTATATGGAAGCATGCTCAGGTAGTGTAGATTCAAGTTTGTTCAAATCATGACCCCGGGGGGTAGGGCGAGGCCAAAATGGCAGACCAAAGTTTTACATAGAAATATATAGGAAAATTCTTTTAACATCTTCTTCTCAAGAATGACAAAGCCATAATTCATCATATTTATATGGAAGCATGCTCAGGTAGTGTAGATTCAAGTTTGTTCAAATCATGACCCCCGAGGGTAGGGCGGGGCCAAAATGGCAGACCAATGTTTTACATAGAAATATATATGAAAATTCTTTAAAAATCTTCTTCTCAAGAATGACAAAGCCATATTTCATAATATTTATATGGAAGCATGCTAGGTAGTGTAGATTCAAGTTTGTTCAAATCATGACCCCGGGGGGTAGG
>NW_026923677.1:0-21862 GCF_032062105.1 Saccostrea cuccullata | reverse complement strand
ATTCCCAATTATCTGCCCTTGAATGAGGGCGTGGCCCTTCATTTGAAATAACTTAATAATCCAACCACCCCCCCCCCCCCCCCCCCCCGATATTTCTCTTCAAAATGAAAGTTAGTTCTAAATCTGTTAAGATTCTTGGAAAACGTCACTCGGCACACCTCGGCCTAACTCATCTAACTTTGATGTAGTCCACGGAATCAGCCGAGGTTGCGTGCGTCGATTTACCCAAAAGGACCCAAAAGGAAATCAAAAGGACTAAAATTAATATATTCACACATTCTCAATCTATAGTGCCAAATCGACTTTGGGAAAAGTCAAAAAATTTTGTGAACTAAAACTAATACTTTTATATGTCATTTGAAACATGAAGGTGTATAGTTATTAAAAATCACAATTTGATTTACATACTTCATGCTGTGTTTTGTTCACCTCCTTCGAAATGAATGCGGGCTAATTTTACACCTAGATATTTACGTGATGTTGAAAAGCCATATGTGGAAACGAAAGAATTTTTATGAAAAATACAAAATTAAGATAATACACATCAAATTTTCTTAACTATAAACATGTATGAAACCGTTTAAGCACATCTGTAAAAAGGGCGTGAAATCTTTGATTCAATTATTTGTAAAAACAAAACAGGCATAATTTTCATTTAAATGAAATTATTTTCTTTTTATTGTAAAAAGTTTTTATCAAATCTGACGATAAGCTTAATAATGACAATATTCCCTAAAATGCTTCATTATTTGATTCTTTATTAATCTGTTCAGAGAAACGCACATTATTTAAAATATCAGAAGGTAAAATATTCAACCATTACTTGATTACGAAGTGTTTGTTAAATATCACGTAAATATCGCACATAGATATCATACAAAAATAAAAGTGTATTCGGGGAAAAGTGAATATATTATTACAAATTATTGAATTTTATGAATTTTCTTATCTGTGTTCTTGACAAAGGATTGCATTGAAAATTCAAGTTATGACTTATCTATAGAGGATTCATTTAGTTTATGACCCCCCCCCCCCTTCCAACATTTAATCTGTTGATTATTTCAAATGCTTAAATGCTTGTAAAAACTTTATCGTCAAATCTCAAAAACAAAACAAAGTTACCCCCACCACCCTTAAAAAGGTTTGTTAATAATTACAGTTGCATATTATATGTGTTTATAAAGCAATATATATACATTCTACATTAATACATCGTAAATTGAATTTTCAGTACCATTAAAGCACAGACGCATTCGTTCTAAGTTCTAAGTCTAAGCAACAGTTTAAATGGGAAAAATTAGGTGCACAATTTGATACATGTATTTCTTGCGAGGCAAAAAAAATGGAAATGGATTCAATTTCGACCGGTATCTTGACACCCAAACACCCACAGCCGTCTTTTTTCTTTAACCCAATGGGAAAGACCCCCCCCCCCCCCCCCTTACATGCAGCGCAGCGCTAGTTTTCTGGAATTATATTTTCTGCGAAAAATAATATTTTCTTCTTCAAAATGTTTGGCTTGGTATACAATTTAGGTGTATATAACGATTTTTTAAGTTGACGATACACTATCAGTTCAAACAAACAGCAAAATACAAACTTTAAGTAAGTTTTGTTTCAGAGTTACGTTCCGAATGATAACGTGCATTACACTTAAAACTATGCAATATTAACCAATTGCTCAAAATGGAAACATTCGATCAATAAACCACAATTCTACTTGTGAATAATATTATGTCAATTCAATTTTCAAATCACACGGATGCACAAGATAATGTGTAAAATATGTTCACCTTTGCATGTGCACTTCCATTTGCATTTCTGCACTCTTGTTACAGAAAAAAATGTCATTTTAAGAAACAGTTTATTTCTTCATGTTTTTAGTTTTTAAATCCTTAATTATAATTTACTTTAAATCATGGTAACGTAAATATTGGTAACGTAAATATCGGTAACGTAAATATCTTTCTGAGGTTTATCGTAACTTTTAATGTTGTTGTTTAATTATTCCACTGTTAATTAAAGGCATATTCTAGTGCTTGAGTGTAAGGCAATTTGACTCATAGGAATCAGTGTAGTTCTCTTACTTAATTTGTGAATAAATACTAACACGTAAATTTCGATGGATTTTTTAACCATTGGACTCATAAGAAAAGGGGGGCTATTTTTTTTTTTTTATAAATACAGATAAACAGTGTCTTTTTTACCATTCCATGAAATGGAAGGTGTTCATGATGTTAAAAAGTTACAACTTAATCTTATTGAGTCAGTTCAGCAATCTTTCAAGTCCTTTTGAATTTCCAAATAGAAAAGTAATAATTTTGCGGTGACATCAAAATTTGATAAATATATTAAAATTTTTAAAAATTTGTGACACGCATATGTGTGAAGGGTGTGATATTCAGAAAATATAACTCAAATGTAGGACAATCTTACTAAGAAAAAGATATGTAAGTGATTTAAAACTTCAGTTTGGTTTAAAATGAAAACTACACTATGATCGGCGACAGTAACGTAAATATCGATTTCTGCTATAAAATGCGATTTTCGCCTAAGACAGTCATTCAAGTTACAACAAACAATTGTTGTATTTTAATCAACAACCAACAATAGTTCATATGACTGGCAGAAAATAAAAATTATTAGAAATATTGTATTACTTAAAACACTGTACATTATTTAAAGCGAATTGAGACTATAATTTGAGAATCAGTGATTATGATACATTGAAAATGAATAATTTGAATTAAATTATGCAAATTATATTATAAGTTTACCTTTGGCAAAAACATACATTTATATTGTCGCAACTTTTCTCAAAGAAATAACACGACTTTTATAAGTCACATCAAACACTAATCTGGTCAGATATGCTTTTATTTCTTTTAGCTGAAATTAAAAAAAGTATTATTTTATTGCTCCTTCTGTTTTGCCATATCTTACTATATATATATATGATATTTGATAAATTAAGAAATAAATTATATTTTATGACATGTGGTATCGGGGATGGGTGGGTTGGGGGTCGGTGGGGGACCTTCCACCCCCACCCCAAACACAAACTTTCCCCTCAAAAAATAGTTTTAGTTTTAATAGAATAATAAAATTGTTTATATTATATATCCATTTATTCTCTTTATTTCAAGTCCTTTTGGGTCATTCTTAATTTCCTTTTGGGTCCTTTTGGGTCGTTCCTGATTTCCTTTTTGGTCCTTTTGGGTCCTTTTGAGTAAATCGACGCACCGGCCGAGGTTTGCCGAGTGGGAAAACGTTTGCATTGACAATGTGTACGCGTTTGTCTCGGATTTTCGGAAATTCTGATGGACAGAGTACTTTCGTTTTCGCAGATTGTAAATAGCGAAAGTGTCAGGCAACTTACAGATAGATTTTGCTGTAAAGGCAAGCAGACAGAGAGATTTTATGCTGTTCAGAGACCACATTAAGGATGGCAACTCAGCGAACCATCTCAGAGTCCGAGGACAGAGATTTTGACGTAAAACTAGTCAAGGTATGTTGTAAAAATATTCACGGGGTATTAAGGGAGCGGATCTTTGCCGTTTCGTTGAAGTTACACTGACTATCTCAGATCAGTATCTGTTTTCACAACTGTTTTCAGAGTGCAGTGTGAAACAGACTTCATCATGTTCATAATGACGGGTCTTTTGAGCTGTTGTCAACAGTGTTGAGAACAATTACAATGAATCGTTAAGAAAAAGAACGGGGGCGCATCATTGGTATTATTCGGGTGCGTCGATTTACCCAAAAGGACCCAAAAGGAACCCAAAAGGACCCAAAAGGAACCCAAAAGGACCCAAAAGGAAATCAGAAGGACTCGAATTAATATATTATAATACATTGAAAATTAATAATTTGAATTAAATTATGAATATTATATTATAAATTTACCTAAAAATTGGCAAAAACATACATTTATATTGTTGCAACTTTTCTTAAAGAAATAACATACGACTTTTATAACACATCAATCATTAAATCTGGTCAAATATGCTTTGATTTCTTTTAGCTGAATTTAACAAAGTGCACTGTATTATTCTATTTCTCCTTCTGTTTTATTAGCCTATATCTTATAATATGATATTTGATAAATAAAGAAATAAGTTTATTTAATGACATGTTCTAGGCATATGGTATCGGGGATGGGTGGGGGTGGGGGATGGGGGGGGGGGGGCTCCCACCTCAACCCAAACACGCACTTTACCCTCAAAAAACTAGTTTTAGTTTTAATAAAATATGAAAGTATTCATTATATATCCATTTAATCTCTTTATTTCAAGTCCTTTTGGGTCGTTCTTAATTTTCTTTTGGGTCCTTTTGGGTTCCTTTTGGGTCCTTTTGGGTTCCTTTTGGGTCCTTTTGGGTCCTTTTGGGTAAATCGACGCACCGGTATTATTCTCTTTAGAGAAGTGGACAGGCTATCGCCTACTTCTCTAAAGAGAATACATTGGTATATGATAAATATTATACAAAAACACTGTATCAATTTTTCTCATTTAAATAATGAAAATAAGTTGTGATGGGTTCTAAACTGTGAAAATATTGAAGTACTTTCAGCTGTTTGTGAACTGGTTAGACAAACCATATAAAATACTGATGCATATAATGTGGCATTTCTCTTAATAATAATAATAATAGGTACATGTAAATTTCTATATTCAGAGAAAAACACTGTTACTGATTTTTTTTTTTAAATCTGACAGTTCTTAAATCCCCTTGTGAGTTGATCAATGGTGCAATATTACGTACGTGTCTTCTACATGCATGTATTAAAAGAAATTGAAAAAAAAATTGTATACTTCAAACACTAATAAATATTACTTTGGTCATAAGATATATGCAAACATGATGCTTATAATGTGCCAATGCACTGTCCCATGGTATCTTTTGCAATTTAGTGGAATATATTATAACTTAATATTATATTCCACTAAATTGCAACAGTATAAGGTATATATATATGTGTATATCAGGTCCAGTCCAAAGACTATTTCTACCTACGTAGCTATTAATACCTACCTAGGTATTTAAAGCTACCGAAAGTAGCTATTTTTACCTACTTTCTGCTTTACTTGCACTTTGTGGCCAAATGCAGGAACGGCGCAACATGGTGAGCACAAAATTTCTTGATATAGTCACACTGATGATGGATATGACAAAAATTTGGCCAAAAAATGATTACTTCGTATTTTATCAATTTTGCATAGAAACTAATGTAAAATTGCCGATTCAGGAAGTAATCATTTTTTGGCCAAAATTTTGTCGTATTCATCATTAGTGTGACTGTATCAAAAGATATGGTATTCACCAAGTTGCGCCGTTTGGTCTTTGTGCCGCAAAATGCAGAAGTTATAAAAAGTAGGTAAAAATAGCTACTTTGTGTAGCTTTAAATACCTACGTAGCTATTAATAGCTACGTAGGTAGAAATAGTCTTTGGACTGGACCTGTATATATGTATGTGTGTATATGTAAAAAAAAATGTACCGGTTTATATTTTTCTGTGTATGTATATCTCTGGCTTTTTTGCATTAATGGTACACAGTGGTACTTATCTATATTTTATAATATGTATTTGAATTTCACATGTTAGCAATTATTTCAACCATGTTTAAATTGATTAAGTAATATAAACATGTACTAAGAATATGCTGAATACTACTATTACATCACACTTTGTTAATAACTACCGGTATTATATGCTCTGACAGTCTGTTTAATAATCATGTATGTAATATGCCCACAAGGGCCTTGATCTGGAATAATAAATATATTCTGTTCTATTCATTGGATAATCTGAGCACACTTGAAAGAACTACGCACACTTTTAAGTACAGAACAGAACAGAACATTTTATTTCTAATTTAGAGCCCATAACAGACAAGTATGAAATTGTTACAATAATAAAGAAAAGATAAGCCAATGAATAGCAAAACAATTATACAATTAGCAGTTGACATAAATCATTTCAATAATAATCCTGTCTAAAAGGAATACATCAAATATGCATGTATGTGTAAAAGCCTAATGCTACTATAACATGTTATCATTTATAAAGAAGTATATAGGGTAAGGGTCATTTAAGGCCCCCACTCAGAAAATGTTTATCTTTACTATGCAGAGGGATAAGGCAAGGATGTTACTAAAAATATATAATTTAATTTGCTCAGGCGTTCCGTTGCCATGGAAACCGTCATCAAAATCATACACCTTCAGACCTCTAAATCTGGCATCTTATGCCATCTATTTTTATCTAACCGATCTTTAATTTTGATACCAACTATATTGTTTTAAGTTAATAATAGTATGTATACTTTGGGATATGTCAAAGTGAATATTTTACTAAGAAAATATATTTTAAATTTAATAGGTATTCCGTTACCATGGAAACTGTATTTAAACTCATTTCCTTATATCTGAAATCACGGCTTTATTGACAATAAAGAAATCTGTAATTTTGGTAGCATCTATTAAATATTCCAAAAATGTTTATATTTATATTTTGGATACTCTAAGATAATTTTTTACTTAGAATTATATTAAATTGATAGGCAATTCCGTTGCCATGGCAACCATTTTGTACAAACTTATTCCCTTAGACCAGTTTTTGTTATTTTTACCAAACAAAAGCAATCGTTAATTTTTTTTATACAATTTTTTGGATTTTTTTTTGGGGGGGGGGGGGGTTAAACTATATATTTTTAGGAAAAAAGAAAACAAGATATGCTTGTGAAACTCTGTGCGCCCGGCGGCAAAAAAGATCAGGGTTAGCTTAAAAAAAGCTATTTTTAGCATATAGGTTACAGTCAAGGTCACAAGGTCTTTGACCTTGGTGTCATTTGCAAACACTTAACTAGTGAAGTATGCATACCGAATATAAAGTCAATCTCCTATGGTTCAAAAGTAAAAGCGAAAGTTCGAAAAATCTATTTTTAGCATATAGGTCAAGGTCACAAGGTCATTGACCTTGGTGTCAGTTGAAAGTGTTTAATTAGGGGAGTATGCGTTCTAAATATGAAGTTTCTATCTCGAACGGTTCAAAAGTTAAGGCGATGGTTAAAGTTGACAACAGACAGAACAAGATGTGTTTGTGAAACACATTGCGCCCGGTGGCAACAAATTAAAAAAAAAAAAATTTTTTGGCATAAAGGTCACAATGAAGGTCACAAGGTCATTGATCATGGTGTCATTTGAAAGATCTTGATCAGTGAAGTATGCATGCCAAATATGAAGTCTCTATCTTTCATGGTTCAAAAGTTATGGTGAAGGTTTAAAAAAAAAGCTATTTTTAGCATATGTAACACACAGTCAAGGTCACAAGGTCATTGACCATGGTGTCATGTGAAAGGTCTTCAATGGTGCAGTATGCATGCCAAATATTAGGTCTCTATCTTTCTTCATTCAAAAGTTATGGCGAAGGTTATAGTTTGCCGTCAAAAAAGGCTATATTTAGCGTATAGGCCACAGTCAATGTCACAAGGTCATTGGCCATGGTCTCATTTGAAAGAGCTTCAGTAGTGGAGTAGGCATACCAAATATGAAGTCTCTATCCTTCATGATTCAAAAGTTATGGCCAAGGTTAAACTGTACAAAAAAAAAACTCTATTTTTAGCATATAGGTCACAGTCAAGGTCACAAGGTCATTGATCTTGGTGTCATTTCAAAGAGCTTCAGTAGTGGAGTAGGCATATTAAATATGAAGTTTCTATCATTCATGGTTGAAAAGTTATGGCCAAGGTTAAAGTTTGCAGACAAACAGACAGACAGACAGACAGGACAAAAACAATATACGCCTCGGATCTTTCGATCTGGGTGCATAAAAACAGCTAAACACACAAACAGACAGACAGGACAAAACTTATATATGCCCCAAATAAATTCAGGCGCATAAATATTTAACATTTTAACAAAAACTTGGTATTGAGGGACGTAGTTGTTGACAGGAATCAACTTTTCTCTCTTACAATAAGTCTGTCCATTAATGCAGTCCTTTCCGATAATAACTTTGTAACTTAGAAAAATTAGAAGTTTATATTCTAGAACATGTCCATGTGATTAAATCTCTAATTCAAAGTCTTGTCAAAAATTGTTATACCATAATCATTTATAAAATTCAAATAACTGGCAGATGAAAATATGAAAAATGCTATTAATTGGATTTCATCATTTATTCATAAAAAAAAATACATCTGTATCATCAGCATAATTTTGCAATATGAACATTAAAATTTTGCATAGCATGAACATATTTGAAGTGCAGAAATAAGTACAGTGTGTAGTGAAACAACATGTAAACTTGTATTTTTTTTTATATTTATGAATTTTTAATTTATGATTCTATAGCCAAAGTGTTGCCCGCGTGGCGCAGTAGTTTGAGTATCTTTCTATAGAGTCGCGAAGTAAGGAATCGAATCCCACCAAGGGACGTGGAGACCGGTCTTTCCTTTGACTTCGTATAAAATGAGGTCCCGTGTGTAGTAGGAGATAGCACAAAAAAGATCTCTCGCTGGTCAATTACCCTAAGTGTCGAGTTTAGGTTAGAATCTGTTGCCCTTCATCTGCAAGTGGTGGTATCTCAATATAAAGAACAATTCTCAACAGGGACATTAAACAACAATCTATCAATATGTGTATAAATGGCAGTGTCCATGTTTTGCTATGGGAAACTCAAAATATGTGTCGGATCAAAAAGTAAGAGGTGCACAATGGCAATATGTAATAAAGATTATGTGAAAGTTTCATCAAATTTCATCCAGTGGTATAAAAGGAGTTGCGGATAAGAGATGGGTATCCCAAAGCGTAAAAGACGGACGGACGGACAGACGGAATTAACGATTACTATATACCCTCCTGCTTTTCAAGCGAGGGGTATAAAAATGTTAAAGAAAACACTACGAATTCATGTAACTGGCAATACAGGAGATACATAAATTCAATGAACAGATTTGTTTGTTTGATGTTTTATCTACCCTTTCTAGAACTTTTTTCGAAATGTTATGTCTCGATTCCGAAATGAGATTTGAACCCTGTACTTAAGGATCGCTATACTCTGCAACTCATGGGCAAATGATCTAACCACTGCGCCACACAGGTGCACCAATAGACCTGGTGAAATACTGGAATCCTGTTTTGATATCATAGAGGGGGAAGGGAGCAATCAGTGAAATATACCGAGTAATTAATGATTTTCTAGTCTTTTGCCTCTTCGATAAAAAATTAGTTTCAACTGGTACAGTGTACTTTTTTGAGATTTTTCCGAAAAAATTCAACTACATGGGTAACAACCTTTACTGTATTAAAAACTACGAAGGTAGCAATGACACACGCCACTGTCTCAACACTCAAAAAAATGTATTTTAAAACTTCCTATCTGTAGAGTCCGGAAAAGAAATCACAATGTTTTAACTAGTTAATTAAAATAAAAAAGAAATTAATTAGTATAATATTTTTAAAAAAATAAAAATAAAATAGTTGAGGTAAAAAAAATCAAAATCATGTTGAGTGCTACTGCAGTAATCAGTAAAAAAAATGTTTAGAGAAAGGGTATATGACTACATGTATATGTACATGTATAACGGGTTCTTCGAAATTCGTAATACAACTAAGTATAAGCCTATTTAATTTATTAATGAACACTATGATAATTTTTATAATAACAAATTTACCCTAAAAATTCAGAAATTAAATTAATGAATTATTAGAATTAAAAATGTGATGCATTTTTATTGTTTTGTAGCACCGTGACTATATAGATAAAACAAGGGCGGATCCAGAGGGGGGGTCCAGGGGGTCCGGACCCCCCCTTTTTCGCGGACCAAAAAAATGTATACACCCCCCCCCAAAAAAAAAAATTAGAAATATGAATCAAGAAAAAAAGGAAAGAAAGAAAAAAAAAGAAAAGAAATAGAAAGTTGACGAGATCTTACCGGAAACATCAGCGCTGTACGTATACAGTTTTGTTAGCTCACCTGAGCCGAAGGCTCAAGTGAGCTTATCTGATCACATTTTGTCCGTCGTCCGTCCGTCTGTCTGTCCGTCCGTCCGTCTGTCCATCTGTAAACTTTTCACATTTTCGACTTCTTCTCAAGAACCACTGGGCCAATTGTGACCAAACTTGGTACAAAGCATCCTTGGGTGAAGGGGAATTTAAATTGTTAAAATGAAGGGACATATCCCCTCGCAAGGGGAGATAATCAAGAAAAGACAAAAATAGGGTTGGGTCATTAAAAAATCTTCTTCTTAAGAACCACTGGGCCAGAAAAGCTGAAACTTATGTGGAAGCATCCTGTTATAATGTAGATTCTAAATTGTTCAAATAATGACCCCCGGGGGAAGGGCAGGGCCACAATGGGGAATCAAAGTTTTATATAGAAATATATAGGAAAATTCTTTGAAAATCTTCTTCTCAAGAACCACTGGGCCAGAAAAGCTGAAACTTATGTGGAAGCATCCTGGTGTAGTGTAGATTTAAAATTGTTCAAATCATGACACCTGGGGGAAGGGAAGCGCCACAATCGGGTATCAAAGTTTTACATAGAAATATATAGGAAAAATCTTTGAAAATCTTCTTCTCAAGAACCACTGGGCCAAAAAAGCTGAAACTTATGTGGATGCATCCTGGTATAATGTAGATTCTAAATTGTTCAAATAATGACCCCTGGGGGAAGGGCGGGGCCACAATGGGGAACCAAAGTTTTATATAGAAATAATATAGGAAAAATCTTTGAAAATCTTCTTCTCAAGAACCACTGGGCTAGAAAAGCTGAAACTTATGTGGAAGCATCCTGGTGTAGTGTAGATTCTAAATTGTTTAAATCATGACCCCCGGGGGAAGGACGGGCCACAATGGGGTATCAACGTTTTACATAGAAATATATAGGAAAATTCTTTGAAAATCTTCTTCTCAAGAACCACTGGGCCAGAAAAAGTGAAACTTATGTGGAAGCATTCTGGGGTAGTGTAGATTCTAAATTGTAGGAATCATGACCCCCGGGGGAAGGGCGGGGCCATTATAGGGAATCAAAGTTTTACATAGAAATATATAGGAAAATTCTTTGAAAATCTTCTTCTCGGGAACCACTGGGCCAAAAAAGCTGAAACTTATGTGGAAGCATCCTGGTATAATGTAGATTCTAAATTGTTCAAATAATGACCCCCGGGAGAAGGGCGGGGCCACAATGGGGAATCAAAGTTTTACATAGAAATATATAGGAAAATTCTTTGAAAATCTTCTTCTCAAGAACCACTGGGCTAGAAAAGCTGAAACTTATGTGGAAGCATCCTGGTGTAGTGTAGATTCTAAATTGTTTAAATCATGACCCCCGGGGGAAGGACGGGCCACAATGGGGTATCAAAGTTTTACATAGAAATATATAGGAAAATTCTTTGAAAATCTTCTTCTCAAGAACCACTGGGCCAGAAAAGCTGAAACTTATGTGGAAGCATTCTGGGGTAGTGTAGATTCTAAATTGTAGGAATCATGACCCCCGGGGGAAGGGCGGGGCCATTATAGGGAATCAAAGTTTTACATAGAAATATATAGGAAAAATCTTTGAAAATCTTCTTCTCGGGAACCACTGGGCCAAAAAAGCTGAAACATATGTGCCCATGGAAGGATCATGGGGTAGTGTAGATTTCAAAATGTCTAAATTATGATCAGTGGGGTAGGGTGGGGATGCATTATGTATAACGAGGGGGAAATCTGGTAAAGAACAGAATGGTCAAAGCTTCTCAGGTGAGCGATGTGGCCCATGGGCCTCTTGTTTAGAATAACTCTGAAGCTGCTTCTAGTAAGGCATGAAGATTAAACTGCCCATAATTCATAAATATTATGGTAAGCCATTACTTTTTTTTTTATTAAGAGTTGTTTATATTGAACTACGCTACTAGCCAAATGTTTGATTCTTAGGCTGAGTCATACACGACGATTTTGAAAAAGGTCGTTTCACGTGTAACACAAATACATGTGGAAGGCTGGTTGTTACAATGTATCATGAACATTGGCTAAATATACAGTATTATTATACCTCATTATAAATATTCTACACAACGCGTTATCTGATTGGTTCTAGGTTATCACTTGATCGGGCCGTAAAACTTCATATTTCCCGTCGTCGGCACGCTTTTCATCATATTCCACCTCTTCGGAACACCTAGTGAATTTTCCCGCAATATAGTTCTCGTTCGTTGAACGAAAACTCCCGAGAGTAGTAGACGTCACAATAGCCTGGTTTACGTCACAAAACTTTACGTTATCAATGAAAGTGAATTTGAGAGCAGTGCCGAATTTGAAAGTTTATGTTTATTTCAAAGGATTTGCTTGTTTTGGTATAATAAACAATTCATTGCATGAATGTTCGGGAAACATGAAGACTTATTCAGCCAAGAAATATCATATTCCCTCGGGGGAATATGATTTTTCTTGGCTGAATAAATCTCCATACTTCCCTCACTATCATGCAATAAATGTATAATATATTGACGGTGTGACCGTTGTAGCGAGCGCAGCTATATAGTACAAACTTTATGCTCTGAGAGGGGCTTTTCTTTTTAATTCTCAAGCCATGGATGGATATATAACATACAGATTGAGTACAAAATTTATAAGAAGCCCTGTGATCTGAACAAACTTTGTTTATCAAATATATTCAGTTCATGAAAGGGTTAGGCAGTAGAACAAGCAGTGCAGCTACTTCAGTTTTTTGCATATTTTTTATAAAACACATAGGGGCCTATTATACTATATTTATCACATAAACGTCACGATTCAAAACTACACGTGGGGGTGGTTATGTACGTGATTATCAATTTCATTAATTTTGTAACAAATACCCCAAACTATGCATAAACTCTCAAGTTTGTGAACGGCACGGTGTAGGGGAGGGGTCTACCATTGAGTTTTATCTTCATAGAGAGTCAGCTATGTAACACAAATACATGTAGAAGGCTGGTTGTTACAATTGTAACAGGAAAGGAGAAAATGTATGGCTGGACCGGGAATCGAACCCGGGACCCTTGTATCTCTAGTCAGGTGCTCTACCAATTGAGCTATCCAGGCCGATATCCACGGCCAAAACCATTATACATTCCTCCCTCCTAAATGGTCTTCGCCCTCGACACAACCCAAGTTCTTATTGCCCCTGGCAGGACTTTCACCTGCAATTCCAGGGGTGGTCAACGGCACCAAATCTGTAACAGGAAAGGAGAAAATGCACGGCTGGACCGGGAATCGAACCCCTGCATCACCAGTCAGGTGCTCTACCAATTGAGCTATCCAGGCCGATATCCACGGCCAAAACCATTACACAATGTATCATGAACATTGGCTAACATATACACATGTACAGTAATATATTGACGGTGTGACCGTTGTAGCGAGCGCAGCTATATAGTACAAACTTTATTCTCTGCGTTCAAACACAAAACGGGGGGGGGGGCTTTTCTTTTTAATTCTCAAGCCATGAAGTAGACATTTTCTTTAGATCATTTACATGTACACAAACAAAGTGGGGTGAAAATTGGGAGCGGTAGATGTTGCAAACAGTATACCTAATAGGTCAAAATGTTGGACCCCCCTTTTACAAATTCCTGGATCCGCCTATGTAAAATGTTGATTCAAAACTTTCCTACTATTTTTTTTATTTATTTTCATTTAGATCTATTTATTATTTTTATTTTGTACATATAGATTATGCAATAAAACTAAATCATAGAAATATTAATATTATTTTTGTTGTCTATTTGTACTCAACATTTATAGAAAAAAATTATTTTAGTTGGTTTTATTGAAATTACTAATGCCCCGGACTTCTTAGAATAACGTTGAATTTTTTACACGTGTGGTTGGCCGTACATTTGTTGCCTTGTAAACAGGTAAACAATGAACGATACGGGAAGAAATGACAACGTACAAAGTAGATATGGAAATATGCACACGCAATGAACGTATTTAAACATGATCAAATAATTTTATAAAATGTATACTGTGTAAATATTTCTTTTATGAACTGATTTAATGTACAGTAGACGAAGTTTGAGCAATTCGAAGGTCAAACTCGATCATCGTGTTCCTTGTGATCCACACCCGTACATTCACAGATCAACAGATCAATGTCGATACCAATAAAATATATTCTTTAATCACAAATATGTTTTAAAAAAAGATATGTCTAGAACTTTATGTTGGAAAATATACATGAAGCAATCGATAGATGATTCTACCTTCGAAATAAAAAAATTCAACACATGTCAACAACGTCGTCGTCATTCTCCGTACATGCTTGTGACGTCACGCGAGTCAGAAAGTGCTATTTTTCTCAAGGTTTTTTAATTTTTTAAGTGTGTGCACTTTATGAACAAGATTATTTTTTTGAATGAAGACGTTTTTTGACAATATCTTTTACGTGTGTAAATATCTTTCTTGTTCAAGGCGTTGAACATACATAAAATCGCCGATAACGATGCTAAAAATGCCACTCTTAGGCGTTTTCTTGTAAACTTAGTCACTTTAAACCTTCAATTCTCTGTATATTACTTAAATCAAAATATCAATTTAACCATACAAGAAAAGTATAAATTCTAATCTTTCAAAAAATATCAATTTCATTGAGGTTTATTGGCGTTTAAATTGTAACAAAAACGGGGGCCAAACTATAATAGAAACCCTATATAGTTCTTTGCCCACAAAATTAAGAGTTTCCTTATCTTCTGTATTGAGTAACCAATAAAGTTTTTGTTCATCATCTAAAGCTGAAAATAGTGGAAATTTATGATTAATTAACTGAAACATTTCTTTTCTTTGATGATCAAATTTTTTACATGTTATTAAAAAATGAGTTTCATCATCTATGTTGTTAGAATTACATCTATTACATCTAGTACGAAGAACAGTTTAATGATGATTGATTAATTATTTTAATACTACATAGTATCCCTGTAGTTCCAGCTCTTGTCTAATGAAATAAAGGGGAATAGACAATATTTTCCACTGAAATCAGGCTATAAATTAAAGCATCACCATTTTCTGAAATAATCTTATATATGAATAAATTTTTTTAAAAATCTTTTCTTATGGTTTATATGCCTATAAAATTAGACATTATATATGCCTAGTAAAAAACAATGTTTCAGTTGTAAATCGGAAATTGCTGAAAAAAATAGGTATTTATGGAAAAAAAGACAAAAATATTGTCTACCTATCCCCCCAACACAAACAGTATTTGTGAAATGACAGTCAATATTACCTGTAAAAAGGGTTTTTGGGGGAATTTTTAATTTGGGAGGGGGGATTAAGGGGTGGAACTGGAAGATGTGTTTCCAAATATATTGCATTTTCCATTGATTTCTTTAGTGATAAACATGAGTTTACACAATTTTAGGCCTATCTTTCATTGTTCTCCCAATAAGTAATGTTTTATGAAAGTCCATTTACAAATCAGAATTAATATAAAAAATCATCTGAATATCTTCAGTCTCCTTAATTTTTGAAAATTGACTTGGAGGTAAGCTGGAGAACAATACTGTGGGATCGTTCGCATTTTTTTCCTTGATCTGCCATATAAAATGTTAACATTTTAGTGAGAGAAGAAATTTTAGCGGCCACTGACCACTTCATGTTACAGTTTATAATGAGGAAAAATGAAAATAATAAACACAAAATCTTTTTGAGGCACAGATATATGGTACATGTATGTAATAAAAGGGTAATTGATGCTATCAAGAACATGTATTTTCAACATTTTGATTTTTTTCTAGCTTTCAGATATCAAGTCTTATTTTACCTGCACAATATGTACCAATTTGTTCAGTGGAACTTTAACAACAAGATGTGGGCATCGCTGCTGTGCACACTGTATTCAGAATTGGTTCCAGAGACAACAGAAATGTCCTGTTTGCAACCAACAAGTTCGAGTAGGTCAAGAAACAAGAGATCACCAGTTTGATGAGTTGTTGAGTAAGCATCTAATATTTATTTTTTATCATTTAAGTTAATAAGTCGTAATTATAGTATACTGTATAAGCAGAAATTTCAGTGAGGATTTGATTTTGGCATTATTAGCAAGGGTGCCAAGATTTGTAAAATTGAATATCATTAAAAATTTATTGTGCTTTAATTAATATTTGTAATGGTTTCTTTAAGTGAGCTTTTTAAAATTGCTAAAATTACATCTCGATCGCTATAAATAAAATAAATACCAATTTTGAAGGACAAATAGCTAAATTTGCATCTCGCTAAAATTTACACTTTTACAGTATTTTAAAGTTCTTTTATTTTAAATGAATGTTCTTAGTTGAAATTAGGAGGAACTAACAATTAAAGTCAATGGTCCTGAGTCCACTCTTATTGTAAGACCCCTAACAGCAAACAATTTATCAATTTTTTAGAGGTTGACTTAAATTCAGCTTTGTCTTTCAGGGATTATTACACGTCTTTATTGTTTTTCTTATATCGAATTGTCATATGATGCCTTTCAGTGACCATCAAATAAGCAGTACACTTAAGTATCAGCCTATGCATTATACTTTCTATTTACATTAAATACTGGTACATATCAATGTTTGAAAGACCCATTTTATGAGTGCTTCTTAATGAGAGGAACAGGCCCAACAAAACCGAATGTAAGTTTGTCAAGGGTACCACAGCCATGTGTTGAATCAGGTCTGAGGACCCCCTTGATGTTGTGAGGAGTTTTCTGGGTAAAGGCACAAAAGTTGATATCAATTATTTTTTAAAGCAAATAATACAACAAATGGTTTGTTTAAAAAAAAAAATCCCAAGAAGATTGGTATGAACTGTAAGTTGGTTATCTATTCATCGACAGGAACAATCAAAGAGAAAGCGGTTAGTGAGGCTGATGTTACGGCTAGACAACTCCTGGAGTCAGGTGAGTCAGGGTCTCTTAAAAGCTTTTTTGATGCAGTAAAACTTGCTTTATATAAAGAATATTCCTGGGGATGCCTGCATCACTGCATGAGATTCCTTATTGAAAACTGTTTTGTTTTAATAGTCATAAGAAAATTCCTTGATAATAAAGTAAAAGAATGGGAGAGCATATTGTATCATTTGTATGGAACTGTATTTACAAGTTCCCTAATAGACAACCATATAATCAAGAGAGTGCTGGCAAAAGTAAAAAAAATGGAAGAAGACTAAAAATCTTAAATATTTTCACTCCACATATGAGAATCCTAGAAATTGAATACCTCGATCTTGTGCAAGTTCTATTTTAAAATTTCAATCCTTTTTAAAGACCCCTCATATGCCAATTTATCTTTTTTTTTATTTTGAAAGATGGAAATGGTACTAACAATGATAATGGACCTAGCCTTCATGTGGACCACAAATTAGCTGATGCATTGTGTACTTTGTTGCCTCGTAAGGACAGAGATCTGAAAGAAATGGTGGATAAATTGATAGCAGAAAAGGATAAAACCCTGCAAACACTAAAGGAAAAAGAATTGCCAGAGAGAGACAGGACAATACAACTTCTTCAAGGTAAGATTTAATAGATAGATTTGACTTGATACATTAAAATACAAGTACAAAAGAATAAGTTATAGAGATTTTAACTTTGATGTGTAATTAGAATGTTACCGTAAAGCAAACATGTACAATATTTAGATTCATTACTCTCCTCCAAATCTTTTTCCTTTTGACAAATTATGGCTATAAACACGAGGATTATTGATCACTGCTGATAGGTCACTGTTTGCTTACTTATTCCACTAAAAATGTATGTCTTGTATATTCTCGTGTTATTGTGCGAGACAATTAGCTCACAAAAATATCATTCTTGTGTTCATTATTTCTAAAAATTATATAAAGTAACAAAAATTTGAGAAAATTTTGTCTTGTTTATTATCTCAAGAAAATAAGGAGTTGCGAAAATTTTGTGATCTACGGAATACCAACATATTCCATTGATATAAAAAAAAAAGAAAGAAAGAAAGTACTGGTTTTTTCTGAATTTGTTTAGCCCATGCCAAGAAACTTGAAGAAGAGGTCAAGCAAGTTAAGACATTACAGGAGAAGCTAGAGAAATTGCGACAGAGTGAGGCGAAATGTAACGAGGAAAAACACCAATTAAAAGGTAAGGGAGAAATGACGACAGAGTGAGGGGAAATGCAATGAGGAAAAACATCAGGTAAAAGGTAAGGGAGAAATGGCAACAGAGTGAGGAGAAATGTAAGGAGGAAAAACATCAGTTAAAAGGTAAGGGAGAAATGGCGAGAGTGAGGTGAAATGTAAGGAGGAAAAACATCAGTTAAAAGGTAAGGGAGAAATGGCGAGAGTGAGGTGAAATGTAACGAGGAAAAACATCAGTTAAAAGGTAAGGGAGAAATGGCGAGAGTGAAGTGAAATGTAACGAGGAAAAACATCAGTTAAAAGGTAAGGGAGAAATGGCGACAGAGTGAGGAGAAATGTAACGAGGAAAAACATCAGTTAAAAGGTAAGGGAGAAATGGCGACAGAGTGAGGAGAAATGTTACGAGGAAAAACATCAGTTAAAAGGTAAGGGAGAAATGGCGACAGAGTGAGGGGAAATGTTACGTGGAAAAACATCAAAGGTATTATTAAAAGGTAAGGGAAAATTGAGATATAGAGTGTGGCAAAATGTAACAAGTAAAAATATCAGTTAAAAGGCAAGGGAGAAATTGCAACAGAGTGTGGCGAAATGTATCTATTAAAAACATCTGCTGAAAGGTAAGGGAACTACCTGGTAACTCTTTTTGGTGCTGCACTCTACCAAAAAAAGGAACTGAACTTGTTTTAAATGAAAAAAAAAAACTTTATGTCTTAGGCCAGCATTTTTTTATTTTTAGGTTTACGAACATCAGAATGAAAAAGTCTCGTAGGAGGAGGAAATAAAAAAAAATCATATTTTGGATACATTATCGACTTTTCTACATTAATTTTTGCATCTTTTTTTATGCTCTCCTAACAGGCTTCTTGCCACTGGACACATAAGGGTTACAAAGGGGAAAATACAACCTTTAATTGTTTATTTCATCATCTACCAGTTGGGGGCAGTGATATAAATCTTTTGATGTTGGACAAAATACAGATTTAAAAAAAAAAAATCAATTTTTTAAATCTCTTTTAATGTATCTTCATTTTTGTTTTTAATGTGTGTTAGGTAGAAATTATTCTAAAATATTAATATACTCGAGACCTATAAAAGTAATAATTCCTTTCAGAAAACAGACAGGGAGTATTCCCAAGGAGTATTGAGGAGTAGGGTGGAATTTTTTTCAATTAAGTGTAAAATATTTTTTCTGGCTGCAATAAATGATACTACATGCCTGTATATATTAGTATATTCTTGTTTTTAAATAGTTGAAATATTTTATTTCTTTAGGCTATTGTTCATTTCTTCCTCAGATGGACTTAACTTCTCCCATAGTTTTATTCATTACATCTGATGCATAAGCGACCCTTTTCTGAAGAATGATGCTAAGAATGTAAGCTATGACAGAAACCTAAACAATGTCTCTGACAATAGCTACCATGGGCAGTTTTAAACCTGTGGGCGGAAAATAAGTTACAATTACAGACAGTTACTTGTGAATACGGATATATAATTATCTCACCAACATGTCACTTTGAAACAAAGTCGTCAGCATTTTATTGTGCTCTGAACGGATGAAATGTTTTGAATGGCACTCCTATCGATAAATATTTACAGTAAACCAAGCTTTAGTGCTGCTATGGACTTGACACAAATCTCCCCTCGTTACCCGCCATGTTCATTTAAAACCGGAAGTACGAGTTCGTAAATTTGAAATCTCGATCCCGACTCAAATTTGACATCGGAAAGAAAAAATTCTGTTTTTCTCAATTTTATTTTTTTTCTGAAAATTCAAAAACTTGAGCGGCGGGTTTGTAAACCTAAAAATAAAAAAATGCTGGCCTTACTTACAGATCAATGATAAATTTCATGCTCCAAAATATTTCTGTCTACAGATACACAGAAGTGGTTAAAAATCAGTTTGAAATTCTGATATTAAAGTAACATACACATTTTTTGATAACAGGAGAATTACAGAGAGTAAATGGAGAATTAACTACTTTAAAGACAGTAGATGTAACTCGACAACAACAAGTAAAGGAGCTGTACGGACAAATGCAAAAGCAGGTGGCTGAAATACAGGCTCTGAACATGTATCTCGGTACGTTCAACAGAGATATTTGGTATTTTTGTGCATGACTTTCAATCCTTGTATTTCAGTATATAACATAAAATTGACCTCTCCGATAATGAAAGCACAGTTTACGAAAATTAATGATTCATATAACACTACATACAAATAATTACCTGTATGTAAATATACATCAATTTGTAAATATGCACAATTTTTGTTGCAGATGAAAAAACAAAAGTGGCAGAGAAAGCAGACAGTCTGCAGACAACTGTGAATCAATTGGAGAAAGATTTACAACAAAGAATTAGTGAGTTTTTACAGTTTCATATAATGACAATTAAGGGTGTTTTTACTACTTAGTATCAGCACACTTACACCATTTTAAAGCTAAATTAATTATATATGTACATATATGAGTCCTGTGCATGAATGCATCAAAATGGCTTTTTCCTAGCAAAATGCAATTTAAATATTAATATAAAAGGAACAGTGAGATTCCATCTGGATATATATATTCTATGATAATGTTATTGTTTTACAGATGAGGTTACATATCTTCAACAGTTTGTAATGTTTAAGGATCTTTATGACCAGAGAAATCAGGAGGCCCGTAATCTAGAACAAGATGTCAACAGGAAAGACACTACTATCCTAGACCAGCAAGACCAGATCAGCAGCATGAATGGCAAGCTCTCTCTCTCTCTCTCTCTCTCTTAATGTTATAAATTGTACAAAGGTTTTAACAGATTGTTAACAAAACCAGAATGTTGAAGAAACATACATAACAAAAACACGCTTCAGATGTTATTTAAAATGTCATCCATATTCACTGTCAATTTTACCCTGCACAGATAAGATCATGGCCTTGTCAAAGCAGATTCAGGAGACACCCCTGTCCATTCAACAGGCCGAGACTCGCTACCAAAAACAGCTACAAGAAATGGAAGAAAATATGAGGGCCTTCTTTGGTAAATATGTATAGAAAATATTATGTTAAATGAATCAGTTTGAACAAATTTGATAATTTCCCAGAAGTACAATTTTAAATCTTTTACATTGCATGTACAAATCGAATTATGGCACGCAATGATCAAAATACTTTTATTTTATTGAAGTGATTCATTTATTTTTTTGTTTACTTTTTAGGTCACCTGAGAAAACTCAGGTGACCTATTGCTATCTGTTTTCGTCCATCGTCGTGCGTCGTCCATTAACATTTGAACATTTTCAGCTTCTTCTCTGCAACCACTAAACTAATTTCAACCAAATTTGGCACAAAACATCTATGGGTGAAGGGGAACAAAAATTGTGAATTTCATAATCCCTGCCCTCCTGGGGCCTGGGGGTGGGGCAAAAACCACTAAAAATTAATGCAATCTTTAAAAATCTTCTTCTTTACTCCTGGACATCAAGCAGTCAAACTTTTGCATGATTGTAATCAGCATTGAGTCCTCTACCAAAATTGTGAAATTCATGGCCCTGGGGTCAGGGGTTCTATTGCTAGGGCGGGGCTAAATAAGTACATAGTGAAAATGCATTATTTCTTTGAAAATCTTCTTCTCTGCTCCTGGGTATTAAATAAACTAACTAAGTGCATAGTTATGATGTGCAAGAGTGCCTCTACCAAATTTGTGAATTTTATGGCACCAGGGTCAGGGGTTCTGGTGTTAGGGCGGGGCTCTATAGATTATATAGTGAAAATTCATGA
>NW_026923676.1:155000-221508 GCF_032062105.1 Saccostrea cuccullata | reverse complement strand
AAACTGCCATTTCTCAATTTTGCAGCAAAATGCAGTGCAGTTTGTTTTTGCTTTTTTTTTGTGCATTTTGACATTTTCCTTTTTTCAATGCACCGGAGTAAAACAATGATGTTTTTGATCAAAAATAGCAATTGTGCATAGACAAATCAACTTAAGACTAGAAAATGACGTAAATTTTTGTCCTTTAAAACATTTTTGATTAGGCGCTTTCAAAAGTTGCTTTTTAATGTGTTTGTCTCTTTATTCTAAAACAGTACACTAAAATCTGTAACGTTTGGTTGTGATGCGGTGACACCCCTATGTTCTATGTTTTAAACATCTATAAAAATAAATTCAGTTAAACATTATTGAATGAATAATTCAAGTTTAATTAGATTTATATTTGTGCATCTTTTGGTATATCATATTACATAATATGACACCCAATATAAAAGATATGGACACTGTGACATTACTTTTGGATCAACCCTCGTATTTCTACTAAATTTAATATTACTAATTAAAAGGTAGTATTTTATAAACAATTTATCATTAAACACAGTCTTTATATAAAATCATTTATTTATTCTAAGATTATGCATAAGTACAAATATTTATAAATTGTAATAGTTTCACATCAATCTTCGATTACTATCTGTTAATGATATATTTTTAAATATCCAAGTCATTTTAAAAGAAATATTCACTGAAGCGGTGAAACCAGGTTTAAACATCACATCATAAGTGGGTCAATGTCAAAAACCTCAAAATTAACTAGAAAAATTATATGCAAGTTTATACAGTAGATTATAGGTACATCAATACATTCATTTGTAGGGTAGTGTGGTGCTCAATTCAAAATTTTGACATAAATATTTAACACAAAATACGGGTATACTATATTCGAACAAGGGGCCAGTATTTTTTTATTTTTAGGTTTACAAACCCCCCGCTCAAAGTTTTTGAATTTTCAGAAAAAAAAAATAAAATTGAGAAAAACAGAATTTTTTCTTTCCGATGTCAAATTTGAGTCGGGATTGAGATTTCAAATTTACATGATTTATGAACTAGTACTTCCGGTTTTAAATCAAGTTGCGGGTAATGAAGGGAGAGTTGTAGGTGTCACAACAGTATTAAATCTGCTATATACTCTCACCAAAAATGCGCAAGTTTTGTAGATGTAATTAATTAAAAACAAACTTCTGAGAAATTTCCTTTTCAGATCTTGTAAAACCATTCTTTATAAAGATTTTAGTACCAAAAAATATATAGCCATCCAGCAAGGCACGCAAGTTTGTTTCGGTCAAAGTCGAGAAGGTGCTTCAAAATCTAGTCCAGGGCCTAATCACTCCCCACTCTTGACAGTATATAGAAAAATCAGCACACCCTAAATTTTGATAAATCTGGTCAATACAGGAAGTTTACATGTTGTTTTTCATCTCATAAAAAAATTATCTCCAGTCTCGTATCAAAATGCCCGAATCGAAAGGGGAGATTCCGGCATTGTAGGCCATCATTTGACGTGAACCCAAGTGAAATACAGTGGCGCCTCATTTATAGGACGCTTTCGTTCCTCGTCAATTTGTCCGGATATGTGAAGCGTCCGAATATCTGAGTTACCAGTTAAACAAGACAAAATAACATTAAAAAATTCTGTTCCCATGAAAAGTCGTCCGGATACTGAAGCATCCGGATATCTGGCGTTAGATATCTGAAGGTCCACTGTACTGTTATGACACCTGCAAAGTCCATAGCAGCACTAAAGCTTGGTTTAATGTAAATATTTATCGATAGACGTGCCATTCAAAACGTTTCATCCGTTCAGAGAACAAATACAATGCTGACGACTTTGTTGCACAATGATATGTTGGTGAGATAATTATGTATCCGTATTCAAAGGTATCTGTATGTAAATTAATTTCCTCCCACAGGTTTAAAACTGCCCATGGTAGCTATTGTCAGAGACATTGTTTTAGGTTTCTGTTATAGCTTACAGTCTTAGCATCATTCTTCAGAAAAGGGTCGCTTCTGCATCAGATGTAATGAATAAAACTATGGAGAAGTTAAGTCCATTTGAGGAAGAAATTAAACAATAGCCTAAAGAAATGAAATATTTCAACTATTTAAAAACAAGTACCGTATTTGGGAGAATATAATACACACTTTTTTCCTAAAATAAATTTCTGTGAGAAAGGGATGCGTATTTTACATCACAATGGGATTTTGATAAGCTTTCTTTAGGTGAAACACGGCTATCATACGTACATACCGTAGTATTACCTAGAGACATATGCAATTTCTTTTGTTTATCGCCATATTTTAAACTTCGGCAAGTTATTGTTGGAAGGTATGCTTGTTAAAAATGTCACTTTCATAATCTTTTGATACTAAAACAACATGAAAAAGCAAGTTAAAAGTAATTTGAGCTGCATGTTGATTGTCTCCGAGTAGGCCACCAGTTACCGATGTTATTTTTAGACGTTCACTCATGCCTATGCCACGTGCTTCTGTAATGATAGTGCACATGCACCTTATCTGCCCGGACAAAGTAATAAGTCATTTTTTAATGAAATACAATAAAGTAAAAATTTATTTTTGCTTTTAAATAACTCAATGAAAATCTGCTGCAACATAAACACCCCTCAATACATCCCAATGAAAGGAAGCCAATGTTGTGACACAAATGATAATTACCTATCAACACCCCTCCGGGCAATTAATTTGTCTACCAACTTAAGTGTTATCATTTATTCGTGCTCTTTAGAAATTCAGATATCCGCGAAGATTCAGAAGAGTAAAATCGTAGTCTTCGTAATTAAATAAATACTTTGATGTTTCAATTTCGTGTCCTGTTAAAGTACTGTAACATAATTTTCAGCATGATTACCTAGAACCAAAATTAAATATGACAACTGTTAAAACTTTCAAAATATCTCTTGCTTTGTTGAAATAAAATTATTTCATCTAAGAATATAGGCGACGCATAATTTCAAAATCACCGTAAATATGCTTAAAAAATTCTGTTAATCTTTTACGACATTATTTTGTGCTTTATTGAAATAAATGAATAAATAATTTTCTCCAGATTGCCACGATATGGAATGTAGGATTAAGAGAAAGTTATGAAGTTTGATTTTTAAAAAGTGTGTTCAGTAAATTTTTGATTTTAATCCTCGCGCCGATTTTCGTAACAAATTACCGCGATTTTGAGTTTCAAACATCGCTTGGTAAATTTTTTTGTTGCGTATAATATATCTGAACTGCGTTTTTTTCCCCAGTTTCAGATACTAAAGGGGGGTGCATATTTTACATCAATGCGTATTATACTCGGCCAAATATGGTACAGTAGAGACCCGCTATTACGGTGACGGTTTTAAAAGATAGAACGCTTATTACGTTGTAAATTCAAGGGACAAAACCATTTCTTAACAAATCTATACAAAAAAGAACCGTTTATTACGTTGTCCAAAAAAGCCCAGGTCTCAGTATTACAGATGTAAAAATTCTGTCAAAAATTTTTTCACTCGGTGTTTGTTGAGTGTTGATTAGTGGTAGACACTTCAGGAGATGCTAAATAAACATCAGAACACCTGTGCTCTGAGAGAGTGCCATAAAATTCACAATTTTGGTAGAGGCACTCTTGCTCATCATAACTATGTACTTAGTTGGTTTATTTAATACCTAGGAGCAGAGTAGAAGATTTTCAAAGAATTCATGTATTTTCGCTATATAAACAATAGAGCCCCCCCCCAACACCAGAACCCTTGACCCTGGGGCCATAAAATTCACAATTTTGGTAGAGGCACTCATGCTCATCATAACTATGCACTTAGTTAGTATATTTAATACCCAGGGGCAGAGAAGATTTTCAAAGAAATCATGTATTTTCACTATATATAATCAATAGAGCCCCGCCCTAACACCAGAACCCCTGACCCTGGGGCCATAAAATTCACAATTTTGGTAGAGGCACTCATCCTCATCATAACTATGCACTTAGTATATTTAATACCCAGGGGCAGAGAAGAAGATTTTCAAAGAATTCATGTATTTTCACTATATATAATCAATAGAGCCCCACCCTAACACCAGAACCCCTCCCTGGGGCCAAAAAATTCACAATTTTGGTAGAGGCACTCATCCCCATGGTAACTATGCACTTAGTTAGTAGATAATACCCAGGGGCAGAGAAGAAGAATTTCAAAGAAATTATGCATTTTCACTACATAACCTATTTAGCCCCACCCTTGCACTAGAACCCCTGACCCTTTAGCCATAAATTTCACAATTTTGCTAAAGGACTCAATGCTGATTACAATCATATCAACAGTTTGCTTGATGTCCAGGAGTAAAGAAAAAGATTTTTAAAGATTGCATTAATTTTAGTGGTTTTGGCCCCACCCTTCAGGCCCCAGGGGGGCAGGGATCATGAAATTCACGATTTTTGTCCCCCTTCACTCATAGATGCTTTGTGCCAAATTTGGTTGAAATTGATTCAGTAGTTGCAGAGAAGAAGCTGAAAATGTTCAAATGTTAAACACACGACGGACGACGAACGACGGACGACAAACGACGGACGACGAACGAACGACGGACGACGGACGAAAAACAGATAGCAATAGGTCACCTGAGTTTACTCAGGTGACCTAAAAATAAGTAAATAATAAAAATTTGGGTTGTTGTTTATGTAAAAATGACTATGAATACGAAGACATTGAAAATTTGCACGAACGCATTATCTGGACAAGAACGAAAGTGAAAGTAAATATTATAGAAAATGGCGGCAATCAAAAGAAGATTGCCGAAGTTTCTATTAAAAACATGCACATTGCTTTTACTATGATTGAAAAAGAAGAAATAACATCATGAAAATATGTTTTAGAGATAAGTAATCAATGAGTTATAAGTATATAGCATTTTGATTAAGAATTTGAACATAAAAAGGAGATAGAAGGAGAAAAATACACCTCCTAATACAATAACACATTTTCAAAACGATGTTTTACTGGATTTTATTGGGAACTTTTATTAACGTTGCCCTCGGTATTACGATATTTTACCTTGACAAAATGAACATCGTAATAATGGGTCTCTACTGTATATACAAATATAAACAGGCATGTAGTATCGTTTGTGGCAAAGGAATAATTATTTTAGGTCTCAAGTATATTTTTAATTTAGAACAATTTCTACACATTCACCTAACACATATTAAAAACAAAAATGAAGATATATATTGAAAGAGTTTTAAGAAATTAATTTTTTTTAAAAAAAATCTGTATTTTGTCTAACATCAGAAGATTTATATCACTGGCCCCAACAGGTAGATTATGAAATAAACAATTAAAGGTTCTATTTTCCCCTTTGTAACCCTTATGTGTCCATGCAGTGGGAAGGAGCCTGTTAGGAAAGCATCAAAAAAGAAGCAAAAATTACCGGTAAAGTAGAAAAGTTGTTAATGTATCCAAAATAATAATTTTTTTTTATTTCCTCCTCCTACGGGACTTTTTCATTCTTATGTTCGTAAACCTAAAAATGAAAAAAATGCTGGCCTGGGTTCCTTTAAATTTGCTGCATTGCAAATGTTAAAAATTAGATTTGGTTAATTAAAAAGGTGTTTTTTTGTATTTTATATTTGTTTGTCATTTTGTTATTTAATTCTTAAATGGCCTCTGATTATACTGATGGCCCAAATATTCTGAAATGGTGTTCTAAAAAAATTTTAGGTCACCATTTAGCAACCTAAAAGTAAGTGTGACTTGGTGCACTGATATAAGTTTCAGCCTAGTGGTTTCTTGAGAAGATTTTCAAGATTTTTCTTATATATTTCAATGTAAAACTTGGATTCTTATTGCCACCCCACCCTACCACCTGGGGTCACGATTTGAAGAATTTAGAAGTACACTAGTCTACCCCAGGATGCTTCCACATACGTTTCAGTTTTTCTGGCCAAGTGGTTCTTGCGAAGAAATTTTTTTAAGAGTTTTCCTATATATTTCTATGTAAAACTTGGATTCAAATACTTCGTTCTACTACTATTTCCTATAGAAATGAACCCAAGTATTTGAAGCAGACTGTTGTGGAACTTTTCAGCATCAGAGGTTTAAACGAATAGGATATTTCTATGAAAAATCAACAACTTTATATTTTGTTGGACTTAAACCTTTTAAAGGTAAGAAACAAAAGTTTATAATGATAGAGACTTAAAAGGATGTACAAAGGAAAAAGTTGAAGCAGACAGCTAATTAAGTTCAGCCTGTATTGATTGAAACAAGCGGTCGAAGTGGGGAAGAAAACCCGAGTAAGTTTTTGTGTGACACTGGACCTAGATGTTGAGGGTCAGTGCGTCGATTTACCCCAAAAGGAACCAAAAGAACCCAAAAGGAACCAAAAGGATTAAAAACAACCCAAAAGGACTTGAAATAAAGAGAATAAATGGATATTCAATGAACACTTTCATAATTTAATAAAAATAAAACTTGTTTTTTTGGGGGAAAGTGTGTGTTTGAAGTGGGGGTGGGGGTCCCCCACACCACACCACATATAAGGCGTATGTTATTTCTCAAAGAAAGTTGCAACAATATAAATTTAGGTTTTTGCCAACTTTTATGTTAACTTATAATATAATATTCATAATATAATTCAAGTTATTAATTTTCAGTATATCATGATATATTCCTTTTGGGTTCTTTTGGGTAAATCGCACCATCGAGGGACATCAAAAGACTAAGGGCAAATTTGTTTCTCAAACATAGGTAATCAGAGATTACAGAGCTCACCTCAACGAATGTTGTCTTTAAGTAAGGCAAACTAAGTCACACAATTAACCAACAAAAAGTGTACATCCAAAAATGCAAAATTTATGCAATTTTGATACTTTGGAATAGACCTATATAAAAACTTAAAACTAGTTCTTCATCATGAAAATGTAATTAAAATCCAGCATCTGAAGCAAGTTTGAGAGTTTTCGTCCGTTGATGCATCATTTAGGTAAGTTTGGTTTATATAAGCCTTATAGTTTCTTGGTAACAGACCTGCCCCCATAACTTTTACGAGGTCCATTATCTGGAAAAAGCATGTCAAATTCAGCATCTGAAGCAAATCCATTAGTGTGCATCCTAAGATGCATCATCCATGCAAGTTTGCTCAACATAGGGCTCAAAGTTACTTGGAAATGAAACCTGTATAAAAAACTATAACCTTTTCACTAATCCAGAAAATGAAGGTCAGATTCAGCATCCGAAGCCAGCCTAGTAAAATGCACCCTTAGATATACATCCATGCAAGTTTGGTCATTATATGGCTCATAGAAACTTGGAAATGAAACCTGCACCAAAAACTTTAACCTGTTCACTCAACCGGAAAATGTAGGTCAGATTCAGCATCCGAAGCAAGTCTGGTAGTATGCACCCTAAGATGTACCATCCATGCAAGTTTAGTCATTATAGGGTTCTTAGTACCTTGGAAATGAAACCTGCACCAAAAATTTTAACCTGTTCACTCAACCAGAAAATGTAGGTCAGATTCAGCATCCGAAGCAAGTCTTGTAATATGCATCATAAGATGTACCATCCATGCAAGTTTGGTCATTATATGTCTCACAGTAACTTGGAAATGAAACCTGCACCAAAAACTTTAACCTGTTCACTCAACCGGAAAATGTAGGTCAGATTCAGCATCCGAAGCAAGACTGGTTGTATGCATCCTAAGTGTACCATCCCTGCAAGTTTGGTCATTATATGTCTCATAGAAACTTGGAAATGAAACCTACACCAAAAACTTTAACCTGTTCACTCAACCAGAAAATGTAGGTCAGATTCAGCATCCGAAGCAAGTCTAGTAGAATGCATCCTAAGATGTACCATCCATGCAAGTTTGGTCATTATAGGGCTCATAGTATCTTCGAAATGAAACCTGCACCAAAAACTTTACACCCATTCTCAATATAAGGGCACAAATGCCTCTCTGACTTTTTAAAAAATGAAGTTCAAGATAACAATTTTTCTATCAATTACCTTTGAAAGAAAGTATCTGAAGATTTTGTTTCCAGATTTTTTTCATCAAATTATAATACATGAAATAATGACAAGACGATAAAGTAGAGGGTAATTTTATTCAGAAATGTAGCTTGAAATGTACGTTACTCTTTCTTCAATGTCCAAAAAAATATGTCAAAAAAAATGTAGTCATTAAAATCACAATTGGAATATCTCATCTTAACACCAGCACATCCTACCAACTCCGTCAGCAACATATTTTCTCGACATACGAACGTGCGTTTGAATTTTCCTTTCAAAAAACAATTGTTACTTTTTGATCCAGACGTATAAAAACATTTTTTAAATACATGCTTTAAATTCTTCTCTCTGTTTTGTTTAGAGCGATCAGTTTGGAATCTTGTCAGTTTTAATAGATACTGGAACCTAACATGTACATGTAGTAAAGTTCTATTTTGTAGTTACTGTCTTTTTTAACATATATTCATGCCGATTTAGAAAACTATGTAAATGTAACGTACATTTCAAGATATATTTCTGTTTAATAAAAAGCTTAAAATTCATCTAAAATTCATCTAAAAATTCATCGTTTTGTTTCAGTTTATTCCAAAAAAGATCTCTCTATGTAATCTCACTGTGTTATATGTCACAATCACCACTATAAAGACACGATTGCCTCAGAATATGAGTAGGTAACGTACATTTCACGCTTGTAATAATATGTAAATTAGTAATAAGAAAATATTGAAAAAAAAGCAATTATTGACATAAAAATCATATCAATGAAGCGTTTTAAGGCAGTAATATAAGAAATCATAATGTAACAAACGAGGTGATTGTCATCAACTACATGAATGTTACGTCACTTCGGTAACGTTCATTTCACATATTTTTGGGGTGTCCCCTCCACCTCAGTTCATAACCATTCTTTTGTGCTGTTTCGCTGAAATTGACACCGGTCGTAGCCTAGTTACTTCTAACTGTGTGCAAGGTTACAGACAAAAAAATATGAGTCAGATGTATTTTGCTATGATCTAACAAATGTTCGTGTTTGGCCATTGAAACTTAACATAAATCTATTCCGAATATATCCATCGACAGTCTTGTTAACAATTTCATTTAGTATGTTGCAACATCGTTTTTCAAAACACAAACATACGTGCTTTTCAGCAGATCTGGAAAAATATAACCCCAAATGCAATTATTCAAACAAAACTGAGTATTCAGTATTTGAAATGCACGTGACCGTTTGAAATGTACGTGACCGTATTGTTTTTTTTTTTTGTTTTTTTTTTTTTTTTTTTTTTTTACCAATTATAAGCCTATGCATACCTTGTTTTAAATTATCAACAACAATTCAATTAATATTGACGAAAAGTCGCACATGAAAAGTAAACAAACTGCAAAATGGTTGCCAAAGATGAATTTAAGACACTTAGAAATAAATTTTCTAGCATTTGGTAACAGTTTAAAACATTTACGAGGATTGGGGTGCATTTAGATGTGGCCAGTTGTCAAATGGATTGTAACGATAATTTCGTTTCGCTCGTGTAAACGCAATTCATAGACTAAATTAAAAAAATGTCAGTTAGAAATACATAAAATGTACGTTACCATACGTAACGTACATTTCAAATATAAAAATAAATTCTCTTCCACAAGCATACATTAGACGCGCAATATATTGATACTATTTGAACCTGCATATCATAAGAAATGCATCATACAGGTTTCGTATTCAGAAATATATACCAGGTATCAAAATCATATTACATAATAATTGAACCTTAATATATTTTTTCCTCAGCAGAGACGTTTCTTTTGATTAATTTTGGGATTTAGCCGACCTCCAACCTTTGAAACTTTCCTTTGTGTACACATTCGAGTGTGTGAAAGTATTAGAATACATGAAAATTCGTGCGAGATTCACTTAATTCGAATTTCATGGTAACGTACATTTCAGTCACGTACATTTCAAATGATCACTTTTCATGTAAAAAATAATTTTTAATTGTGTTAAGCAAAACGTCTTTGCCAGTTTACAGGATACAAGGGGTTGCTTATTCAGAGTCGTCTCATATTTTCTACTTAATATTATATTCTTAATGGAAGAATATAGGTAACGTACATTTCTTTCTTAACTCTACGATTGAAAATGTCTTTCATTCCGTAATCATATTTATAAAAGTTGCTCAAATTGTTCAATTTCATGTTACATTATCTAAGTAGGAGTAATTAACCCTTTGAAATTTCAAATGTAGCCCATCAATAAATAAAGGAGAACAAAACTATCAGGTGTATAATCTTTGTGTTTGCTTGTAACGTTGTTAAAATAGAATTAAGCGACAGGGACATTGCTCAATAAAAATTATTTATTATCACAAAGAAAATATATTTATTGTTATGAAAAGAAATATATATGATACAAGGTTTAACTTATCAGAAAATTTTTACTTGAGAATCAAAACTATATATTACACAGAGGGGATTCAGAATAATATTTGACTCGGCGACAGTAACGTACATTTCAAATAGGCTACTATATTTGAATTTGGAACTCCTTAAATACCCTTTCAGATCGATAATTATATGAATTCTTATTCATTGTTATATGACTATTTATTATGTTGATTTAAAAATTACATCAGTGGCATTTCTTTTAAATGAAAATGAGGCGACATCATTTGAGCCCTTATATTGAGAATGGGTGTTTAACCTGTTCACTCAACCGGAAAATGTAGGTCAGATTCAGCATCCGAAGCAAGTCTGGTAGTATGCATTCTAAGATGTACCATCCATGTAAGTTTGGTCAACATAGGGCTTATAGTTACTCGGAAATGAGACCTACACCAAAAACTGCACCAAAAATGTTAACCTGCACCAAAAACATTAAAATGGTCATTCCTTTGCTGAAATTGCAGCATCTGAAACTTTGACTGTTACAATGAAACACACCAGAAGCATCTTAAATGCATGTCTAAACAATATAGGACATAGAAGTACTTAAAAAGAAAAATGCTCCAAAAAACTGACGCCGAGGGTATCACGTAAGCTCCCCCAACTCCGTTGAGATGAGCTAAAAACTGGTTTTAGTTTTGAACCAGTTTTGTAAACTGTTCATTTGTTCCACAAACTAGTTTTAAACTAGTTTAAACCCAGAACCGGTTTTCCATTTGTTTTTGCTGTAACTGAAACCAGTTTGCTAAACCAACCAAACCACCTCCGATGGTGGTTTATTCAGTTTACAAAAGAGCGCGGGAAGTATTCCTGTATGGCGGTGATGAAAGATGGTGACTATTTTAATAAAGAAAAACAGATATAAATAATTGTTTTTCCAAGGACAACACCTCCTTTGATTTTAATGCCACATTCTCTTGTTTGATATAAGGCTTCAGAAAATAGATAAGGCCTAAAATAAAATATTGTTTGTTTGCAGTTGCCGACCGACGCACTGAAAATGCACCCGACCCAAACTTTTTTTTAGCCATTTTGTAATTAATTTTTTTTTCAATAAATTTTTCAGAATATTAAAACTGTTTCATTTTCAATTTTTGTCTTCATCAATCATTAGTTTATACCAAGAGTGCAGCTTAAACATGTATAGTAGGCCTATAATGAACACTGTACGAAATTCCCATCAGCCCGCACGCCCGAGATGTACTAAATCGGGAGCGGACATATAAACTTTATACTGCATCAGCCCGCTTGGACGCACTAATTTTACCCCATTCCCTCGATTTTTGCAGATAAATGTTTTGAGAAGGTAAAGACCAAATATTTCAACGTACATACAAGGCATTATTCCCTGGACAATAAGAAATAGTCAATAAATCTGTAGGTATATGAAAAACACCACCATCGTCTTTTAACCTGAATTTCCTCTGTTTTCATGCATGAATCGATATTTTCAACTTTCCACTGGTATATTGTGCACTTTTTTTCAACTTAAAGGATCAGATAACAAGAGGCCCACGGGCCTTATAGGTCACCTGAGTATCATGTAACAACTTTCCAGCGATTGTATTTGGTTCGTGTTTTAATCCAAAAGCCATGAAATTCACAAATTTTGAAAGAGGCACCATTGCTTATCAAAGGGCAGATTTCAAAGCATTTATTTTTAGTCAAAGTACCCCCCCCCCCCCCCCCGGTGACCCAGCAGCCCTGAAATTATCTATTTTGAAAGAGGCCCCTTTCTTCATTATAAGGCCAGCATTTTTTTATGTTTAGGTTTAGTTATGAACTTGAGAATAAAAAAGTCCTGAAGGAGAAGGAAATGAAAAAAATTTTTTTGATAAATCAATTATTAACATTTGTACATTCTTTTTTTATGCTATTCTAATAGGCTCCTACCACTGGACACAAAATGCTTACAAATAGGAAAGTAGAACATTTAATTGCTTATTCTATCATCTGCCAGTTTAGGCCAGTTATATAAATTTTGTGATGTTGGTCAAAATATATTTTAAATAATCAATTCTTTAAAAGTCTTTCAGTATATCTTCATTTTTTTAATATGTGTTAGGTGAATGTGTAGACATTGTTCTAAAATTTACTTGATGCCTAAAATTATAATTCCTATCATAAAACAGACAGAGAGTATTGGGGAGTATGGTGAACATTTTTTCAATTAAGTGTAAAATAATTTTTCTGGCTGATACAAATGATACTACATGCCTGTATATATTTGTATATTCTTGCCTTTTAATAGTTGAATTATTTTATATTTCTTCAGGTTATTGTTTATTTCTTCCTCAAATGGACTTAACTTCTCCCATAGTTTTATTCATTACATCTGATGCATAAGCAACCCTTTTCTGAAGAATGATGTTTAGACTGTAAGCTATAACAGAGACCTAAACAATGTCGCTGGCAATATGCAATAGCTACCACGGGCAGTTTAAAACCTGGGGGAGGAAAATAATTTACAGACAGATACTTTTGAAACGAATACATAATTATCTCACCAGCATGTCATTGTGCAACAAAGTCGTCAGCATTTTATTTGTCCTTTGAACGGGTGAAAGTCGTTTTGAATGGCACTCTTATCGATGAATTTTACACTAAACCAAGCTATCTTCTCAGATCTAGCTTTATTTACCCACCGTTTCATCGTAAAACCGGAAGTGCGAGTTTGTAAATTTGAAATCTTGATCCCGACTCAAATTTGACATCGGAAAGAAAAATTTTTTTATTAATATTTTTTTCATAAAAATTAAAAACCTTGAGCAAAGGGTTTGTAAAACTGAAAATAAAATAAATCCTGGCCTTAGATATGTAATTAGATCATTAGCATATTAACCAGGTGCAAAGGATAAGATGTTCAAAGAATTCATGCATTTCACTATATAATCATTAGAGCCCCACCCTAAAACAAGAACCCCTGACCCTGGGGCCATAAAAATCACAATTTTGGTAGAGGCACTCTTGCTCATCATAACTATGTACTTAGTTAGTTTATTTAATACCCAGGAGCAGAGAAGAAGATTTTCAAAGAATTCATGTATTTTCACTATATAATCAATAGATCGAGTCCCGCCCTAACACCAGAAACCCTGACCCTGGGGCCATAAAATTCACAATTTTGGTAGAGGCACTCTTGCTCATCATAACTATGTACTTAGTTGGTTTATTTAATACCTAGGAGCAGAGAAGAAGATTTTAAAAGAAATAATGCATTTTCACTACCTACTTATTTAGCCCCGCCCTAGCACTAGAACCCCTGACCCCAGGGCCATGAATTTCACAATTTTGGTAGAGGACTCACTGCTGATTACATTCATGTCACCAGTCCAGGCGTAAAGAAGAAGATTTTTAAAGATTGCATTAATTTTAGTGGTTTTGGCCCCAACCCTCAGGCCCCAGGGGGGCAGGGACCATGAAATTCACAATTTTTGTTCCCCTTCACCCACAGATGCTGTATACAAATTTTGGTTGAATTTGGTTTAGCAGTTTCAGAGAAGAAGCTGAAAATGTTCAAATGTTAACACACGACGAACGAGTCGGACGACGGACGCCGACGGACAAACACGGATGGCAATAGGTCACCTGAGTGACTCAGGTGACCTAAAAATCAAACACATTCAAAGTGTTTATTTATAAGAAATAATAAGTATTAATATTTGTATGGTGATCATGCCGTTTATAAAGACAAAGCCAGTGTACTAAATTATTCAACACAAGCTGTTCAAATTGCTTTCAATCTAAGGGGTAACATGCAGTGCTTTTATTCAATGGTTGCTTTAACTGATTTTTGTTTTTATTAAATCAAAAATAAATTTAGGTTATATTTAATCATACCACAATATATTTTTACCCTTTTAAAATTCAAATTATAAATTAATTATATCGAGTGTTAAAAATTGCTCTTAAGTACTGATAAATTAAAAATTGTATTTTCTCTTTTCCATTAAAATCAAACAATTACTCATTACATCTAAAATATACATGTGAATATATACCTATAAACGTTGATATTATTAAATATTATATATCATACATATCATGACCTGTTACATGTATCTATGATATCTTATAATCAATGTCTTTCAAATGTAAAAATTACAAGGAAAAGAATGACAATATAGGACATGTATTTCAGATTAGCAATTAATAGTGAATTTTTCATTTTTCCTATGATTTTATAATGAAGTAAATGCTGACTGAATGAGTTAGTAATTGCTGTGTATGAAATTCAAGTGGATATGAAAAAATGTACAAGTCTGAATGTGTGTACCCCTAATACTGAATTTTATTATGCGGGCTTGCTAATTTTCAGCAGGGCTGACAGACTTTTTGAGTAGTCAGCCCTGCTGGTCCACCTGAATTTTTCCGAGTTTCGTACACTGCAGGCTATGAAAAACTCTATTTTATGTTATCTAACAACAAGAGACCCACGGGCCTTATAGGTCACCTGAGTATCATGTAACAACTTTCCAGCGATTGTATTTGGTTCGTGTTTTAATCCAAAAGCCATGAAATTCACAAATTTGAAGGAGGCACCATTGCTTATCAAAGGGCAGATTTCAAAGCATTAATTTATTTTTAGTCAAAGTACCCCCCTGGTACCCCTGACCCAGCGGCCCTTAAATTATCTATTTTGAAAGAGGCCCCTTTCTTCATTATAAGGCCAGCATTTTTTTTTTATGTTTAGGTTTAGTTATGAACGTGAGAATAAAAAAGTCCCGAAGGAGAAGGAAATAAAAAAATTTTTTTGATAAGGCCAGATAGAATTAATCTTTAGATTCTCATCCTAATTTGCTAAAATATTGGGGCGGGTGGGTGGATTTTATTTTTTATTTTTTATAATTGTTAAATTGGAAGTATCAACAAAACCTGGACTCTCGTAAACATTTTTTGTTATATTAATGCCAATATGAATAGATTTTATTCCTTTCATATTCTTTTAAATATTTAAAGAAGCTTCTTGCTTTAAAAAATTAAATATTTATTGTTAATTAAGAAATTATCAAGTACACAAATACGGCACACGCCAAACAAAATGGGGTGGGGATACCGATAAATTGTGTATGCATATCAGACTTCCCCAAATACCTTTTAGTTTTACCAACCTCTGTTTTCTGTAAAATATCACATTCTACTGGAAAACCTAGGCCTGAACAGTTTTAAGATTTAACATTTTCTTAGCATTCTTTAAAGTCTGCCTACGATGTTTTATTATTTTTTTTTTCAAAGAAAAATCACACACAGTTGGAGATCGTTTAAAACTTGACCAGGTGTTATTTTCCCTGTCTATTTTTCCTTAGTTAAAATCTCTCTAATTTGCTCAAGCCATTAACATGATTAATACTATCTAGATGTGTTTATGCTATTTTTTCTTCTCTACACTGACAATTTATCTTTTCATTACATATTTAAACTGCTTTTATTGCCGATTTTTCGCCATTCTTCACATGGCTCTTTTGCTATAAATAGCGACACGCGACTTTTAATACATACGAGAGATAACTCTTAAACTTTAACCAAAATTCTTGCTGAATAAAAATACATGGAAAATACTTTTAACACCCAAAAATCAAAATAAAAAACACCGGGGCGGGACATTTTGAGAGGGGCGGGCGGGGATTCTTTTGATTTTATCTGTTAAATCAATTATTAACATTTGTAAATCTTTTTTTATGCTAAAATAGGCTCCTTACCACTACACATAATGCTTTAAAACAAATAGGAAAGTTGCACATTTAATTGCTTATTTCATCATCTGCCAGTTTGGGCCAGTTATATAAATTTTGTGATGTTGAAAATATATTTTAAAAAATCAATTCTTTTTAAAAATCTTTCAATATATCTTCATTTTTTTAATATGTGTTAGGTGAATGTGTAGACATTGTTCTAAAATTTACTTGATGCCTAAAATTATAATTCCTATCATAAAACAGACAGGGAGTATTGGGGAGTTTTTTTTTCAATTAGGTGTAAAATAATTTTTCTGGCTGATACAAATAAACTGATACTACATGCCTGTATATATTTATATATTCTTACCTTTTAATACTTGATTTTTTTTTTATTTCTTTTATTGTTTATTTCTTCCTCAAATGGACTTAACTTCTCCCATAGTTTTATTCATTACATCTATCATTAAACCTTTTAGCTACAATGTACCATTTTAACGATAGAACATTCTAAATGATGCATAAGCAACCCTTTTCTGAAGGCATGATACTTAGACTGTAAGCTATAACAGAGACCTAAACAATGTCTGGCAATATGCAATAGCTACCACGGGCAGTTTAAAACCTGGGGGAGGAAAATAATTTACAGACAGATACTTTTGAAACGAAAACAAAATTATCTCACCAGCATGTCATTGTGCAACAAAGACGTCAGCATTTTATTTGTCCTTTGAACGGGTGAAAGTCGTTTTGAATGGCACTCGTATCGATGAATTTTACACTAAACCAAGCTTTCTTCTCAGATCTAGCTTTATTTACCCGCCGTTTCATACAAATCGGAAGTACGAGTTCGTAAATTTGAAATCTCGATACCGACTCAAATTTGACATCGGAAAGAAAAAAATTGTTGTTTTTTTTCCTGAAAATTCAAAACCTTGAGCGGAGGGTTTGTAAAACTGAAAATTAAATAAATCCTGGCCTTAAATATGTTATAAGATCATTAGTATATTAACCAGGAGGAAATTTTTATGTTCAAAGAATTCATGCATTTCACTATATAATCATTAGAGCCCCACCCTAAAACAAGAACCCCTGACCCTGGGGCCATAAAAATCACAATTTTGGTAGAGGCACTCTTGCTCATCATAATTATGTACTTAGTTAGTTTATTTAATATCCAGGAGCAGAGAAGAAGATTTTAAAAGAAATAATGCATTTTCACTACCTACTTATTTAGCCCCGCCCTAGCACTAGAACCCCTGACCCCAGGGCCATGAATTTCACAATTTTGGTAGAGGACTCATTGCTGATTACGTCACTGAAACGTTTGAATCATGCAAACAGTTTGACTGCTTGATGTCCAGGAGTAAAGAAGAAGATTTTTAAAGATTGCATTAATTTTAGTGGTTTTGGCCCCACCCCTCAGGCCCCAGGGGGGCAGGGATCATGAGATTCACAATTTTTGTTACCCTTCACCCATAGATGCTTTGTGCTAAATTTGGTTGAAATTGGTTCAGTGGTTGCAGAGAAGAAGCTGAAAATGTTCAAATGTTAACGCACGACGGACGACGCACGACGACGGACGCAAACAACAGCAATAGGTCACCTGAGTTTACTCAGGTGACCTAAAATCTGGAAAAAAATTTTTTTTTTTTTTTAAATTGCCTACCTACCTACCCAGACTAAAAATCACAGGTCGGCAACTGCAAACAAAGAATTTTTTAAGCTTGGCCTAAATGCTGCATATTGTAATTTGGTGTGTTCGTTCAATGATAATGACACAGGCACTTAATTGTTCGTTTGTTTTTGTTTTTACTTATTGGTAAAAATAAGTAGGGGTGCCACATGTACAAAACAAGTGCCTGTTGATAATGAGAAGAAATTGTTATTAAATTTTCCTTTTCAGAAATATGTTTTGAATCATTTTGACAAACTTTAACATGTATGATAAATTGTAGAACATACTGTAAAGACAGTTTTAATATTGGAAATCTCAAGAGTAATAATTATAAATACCCAAGTTTTTATCTTTTCATGTGTTGAAAATGTGGAAATTGATCATTTGAGGAATCTTTGAGGCATTATAAAAATAATACTGCATTTTAAGAAAGAAAAGCAAGGAACAAATAACCTATCATTTCTTGGATTCTTTTATTATGAAAAAGATTTTAACTTTTTTTTGCATGTGTAATTTGGTTAATATATTGTTATATTAAGGTTCCTACTACAACATTGTAAATGCACATTTGGGTAAATCGACTTCCTGAGGTAAACAGGATTGAAACTTAAACCAGATTGAAAAACTAGTTTTAAACAGGTTGGGCACACCCTACCAAATGGTACTTTATCCCCCGTTTGGTAGACAATCTCCCATATCGGTGATGTATTTTACTGACCAAATGGTGGACTTTTTTATTTTATTGCAATTTTTATTAAAATAAAGCAAAAGCGCATTTGCATAGGCCTTGGGGAATTTTAGTGAACATATTCCTCGCACAATTAACATAAAACGGTCAAATTTCCATGTGCAGTTTCTCCGTAACTTCGTAAAAATGATACCCATAGTTGCCTGAAACAGCTGAACTTTTTGATCAATTGATCCAAAAAAGAATCTGTTGTGTTTTGTTGGATAAAATTTCAATTTCATCAAGTAGTTTAACTCTTGATGAGTTAACTTTCACTCTCTTTTTGGATCTTTATCAATATTTATCTCCTTAAAATCCTGTTAAACACAAGCTCCTCATGCTTTATTGGTATGGTGGGCACTTACTGCTATAAAGTTATATTTTTCTAGAGTTGAACATAATATTTGTTGTTATTTTTCTTTTAGGATGAAGTTGCAGATTCCATATGACCTTTTGTGGTTTAATATGTATATTACTGATGAATTTAATATATTTGATAATTAATTTTCAATAAAAGATTCATAAAGTGACTTTTGCAATTATTCTTGATTTTCTTCCAAGTACATCATTTTAAAACAATAATTATATCATAATCCAATTGCATTTACTTATTTCCTTATTTAAGATTAACACAAATGTGCCTTCGTAGTTAAATCCGACTTTTCATCAGGGTTAAAAAAGATCATCATTTTGATTGGTTTGCACTTATTGATTGGTTGCCCAGATAATTGAAATAGAAAGTAAAGAACATGATTGACAGGTGCAGCATCGCTGGAGAAGGAGAGAATTTTCTTTTAAAGTAAAAAACAGAGAAATATTGCACTTGTTTACATACGCGAAGTTTTAGTCAAATTTTTGAATGACTCTGTGCAAAAAATTGCACATAGAATTTCCGATTTTTTTCACTCAGAACAACAAAAAATATCTATATTTTATTCCACATGGTTTAGAATTATGCGCCACTCCATGGAATTGAACACAACCAATTTTGTCCCCCAAATGGTTAGTAAAATACGTCAATGATATGGGAGATTGTCTACCAAATGGGGGATAAAAGTACCGTCTGGTAGGGTGTGCCAAACCTGTTAAACCTTAAACAGGTTGGGCACAGTTCCTTTTTCGGGGAAGTATTACTAAACAAGAGGCCCAGGGGCCAAAGCGCTCACCTGAGTACAAAGCTAGGAAATAGCACATATCAGATCAGAACTGAAAGTTTATACTGAGGTGGGGGGGGGGGGGGCTTGAATTCCCCCACCCCACCCAGGTGTTCATGATTTGAACAAACTAGAATCTACACTACCTGAGGATGATTCCATATAAATATCACTAATCATGGCTTTTCAGTACTTGAAAAGAAGATTTTAAAAGGTTTCCCTATACATGTATATCCCTATGTAAAACTTGGGTTGGTCATTTTGGCCCCACCCTAGTCCCGGGGGTCATGATTTGAACAAACTTGAATCTACACTACCTGAGGATGATTCGATCCACATGAGTTTCATCTTTCCTGGCCCAGGTTCTTGAGAAGAAGATTTTTAAAGATTTTTCCTATATATATTTCCTATGTAAAACTTGGGTCGGCCATTTTGGCCCCACCCTAGCCCCGTGGGTCATGATTTGAACAAATTTGAATCAACACTACCTGAGGATAATTCCACAGAAGTTTCATTTTTCCTGGTCCAGTGGTTCTTGAGAAGAAGATTTTTAAAGATTTTTCCTATATATTCCTATGTAAAACTTGGGTCGGCCATTTTGGCCCCACCCTAGCCCCGGGGGTCATGATTTGAACAAACTTGAATCTACACTACCTGAGGATGATACCACATGAGTTTTATCTTTCCTGGCCCAGTAGTTGTTGAGAAGATTTTCAAAGATTTTTCCTATATATTCTTATGTAAAACTTTGATTGGCCATTTTGGTCCCACCCTAGCCCCGTGAGTCATGATTTGAACAAATTTGAATCTACACTACCTGAGGATAATTCCACATGATTTATATCTTTCCTGGTCTAGTGGTTCTTGATCAGAAGATTTTTAAAGATTTTTCCTTTATATTCCTATGTAAAAATTGGGTCGACCATTTTAGCCCTATCCTAGCCCCAGGGGTCATGATTTGAACAAACTAGAATCTACACTACCACTACCTGAGCATGATTTCACATTATTTTCATCTTTCCTGGCCCAGTGGTTCTTGAGAAGAAGATTTTTAAAGATTTTTCCTATCATATATTCCTATGTAAAACTTGGGTCAGTCATTTTGGCCCCACCCTAGCCCCGGGGGTCATGATTTGAACAAACTTGAATCTACACTACCTGAGGATGATTCCACATGAGTTTCATCTTTCCTGGCCCAGTGGTTCTTGAGAAGATTTTTTTTAAATGCCATTAATTTTTCTCTAATTCATAATTATTTCCCCTTGGAAAAGGGTGGGGCCCTTCATTTGAACAAACTTGAATCCCCTTTACCCAAGGATACTTTGTAGCAAGTTTGGTTGAAATTGGCCCAGTGGTTATTGAGAAGAAGATGAAAATGTGAAAAGTTTACGACAACGACGACGACAACGACAACGACTACGACAGACAACGGACAAATTTTGATCAGAAAAGCTCACTTGAGCCTTCGTCTCAGGTGAGCTAAAAAGGGAACTATTACTCTTTTCAGTAATAAAAACATTACAGTATTAGGGAATTTTCACTCGTTTTATAGCCTCTATTTTCGTGTTTGTTTTGAATAAAAGATAAAGTGCAAGAATATTTTCACATCCTCTAAATATTTATTGTCTATTGAGTGTATGTATGCTCAAAACTGCAATATTTATACCCGCACTTTCTAAAGAAAGTTCGGGTATATTGTTGTTACTCATGTCCGTCCGTCCGTCCGTCCGTCTGTCACACTTTTCTTCCCTGAACTCCTCTTACATTTTACACAGTAGGCTAATCATCTTTTGGGAGATGGTTGGTGGTGTCATGTAGATGTGCAGTAAGGTTTCGGAATGTTGATTTTGCCACGGGGGGACTAATGGGGGTCGTAAAATGATGTTTTAAAAATGTCTTAAATCATTTCTTTAAAACTAAGTGAAATACAAATTAAAAAGGATGGAGGTCAAGGTCACAGGAATGTGCCAGGTGAAGTTTTTGATGCAGGTGAGTAGCTTCACTAATACATATCAGCATATCATGTTTGATAAAAATATCTTGAATGATTTAATGAAGCTGAGCTTAACACCTTTTCTAAAAAAAGAGAGGTCAAAGGAAAGGTTGGGGCCAAAATGTTGTTGCAGTTGAAAAGCTTACATCAGTATGAATTTACTATTAGCATATGAAGTTTGATAAAACTATAATTAATGGTTTATTTAAAACTAAGATAAACACATAATTTAAAAAGTGAGGTCAAGGTCAAAGGAAAATTCAAGGTCAAAATGAGTTGATGTATTAATAGCTCTCAGCAGTATGTATCAGCATATGAAGTTTGATAAATATATCTTGAATTGTTTATTCAAAACTGATCTAGACATTAATTTAAGAAAAGTGAGGTCAAGGTCACAGGAATGGTCAAGGTAAAAAAAGAGTGACGCATTGTAAAGCTTACATCAGTATGTATCATCATGTGAAGTTTCATTACACAACTTGAACGGTTTCTTTAAAATAAAGCTAAACAGTAATTTAAAGAAAAGTTAAGTGAAGGTCAAAGGAAAAGTCAAAGTCAAAAAATATTGCTGCAGTTGGATATTTACATCAGTATGCATCAACATATGAACTTTGATAAAAATATCTAGAAAGTTTCTTTGAGCCCGATGGAAAGACAGATGGAAGGGTGGAGGACGGACATGACAAAAACTATACATGTATGTATTCCTAATCATGGTGTGGCATAAAAAACTTGAATCTACATTATATGAGGATGTTTCCATCTATCAAGATTATACAAGCAAATTCAAAGAATTGTGGTCCTCTGCTTTCTGTGTTTTAGTGAATGGGATGCCATAATTTATGGCAGATTGTGTGTCAAATATGCACCCCTATCATATATCAATTTTTGAAAATTGGGTCAAAGGGGAAAAATCATAGCATGCTCTGAAATATTTTGTTGCAAGTAATGTACATGTCAAATATGAAAGTCCTATCTCTTTTGAATCAAAAGTTATATATATATATAATATAATATTTTGAAAAGTAGGTTAAATTTCTAGGTCAAGGTCACAGAGTCAAAAGTCATGATATATTTAGAAAAGTCTTTTCACATGTAATAAACATGTATAATTTGAATGCCCTTTCTTTTCTCTTTCAAAATGATTAATTTAAAATGTTATTTTTTGGAAAGTAGGTAGAACTTTAAGGTTAAGGTCTCACTTCGTTTAAAAAATCATAGTATATTTAGAAAGTTTTGTGGTAATGTACATGTGAAATATGAAAGCACAATCTCTTATTATTCAAAAGTTATGACCAAGATTAAATTTATTGTGACAGATGCACATACTAGCTGTAAATAAGATGGACAGACTGACAGACAAATGAGATTTAATGTCCCCTCCCTTTCCCCAAAATGGGGGACAATAATGCCCTTGCTGTTCTTGAGAAGAAGATTTATGATGGAAAAAATCCCCTGCATATTTCTTAACGCAAATCAATATTGTGTTTTTATGTCATTTTGTTTGTTGTTAAAGATCCCTCTCAGGTATTTTTCACTCATATGGAGACACCACCATTTAAAAAAATAATGAGGACAAGTTAGATTTGAGGTCAACATTCATTTTAGGAGTTTTCAACCATTAAGACGTATATAAAGAAATATCAACACGATCCTTCCCCTCACCCCTTCCCAGACCCCTGTTCAATGTTCATGTATGCAAACTACTACTTGTTTTTACATTTTAAAAAATGTTTATACAAATAGTTTAATATGGTCCGTCTCTGAATGATTTTCATTCCTAATTCTAAGAAGATAAGTTGACACAAATTCATGAATAAAATTTCAAGTAATCTTATTATTGATGCACTTTTATTCAATTTAATGCAGTCATATTGTGAACATTTCAGCTCATTAGGAGAGTGGGGATGGCCTCTAGGGGTTCACAACCTTTATACCATTAAATTTACATAACATAATAACACAAGAAACAAAATTATATATAGTGAAATGGAAAAAGTTTCCTACTATTTAGGAGTCACATGATCATTTGTCATTACAGGGACAGGGAAGTGGATTGGGAGATCCCCCCCTCAACACCCCCCCCCCCCCCTCTGGAATTTGCAGGACTATAATATATACTGGAGGAAATAAAAATGATTTTGGGTGCCCTAAGTGTCCCTCCACCCTAGAAAACAGACCCAACCATAACTTCTTTTTTTTTTTTTTTGCTTCTCAGGAAATTCTGGTCCCCTGTCTCATCCTTGCCAAGGCAGGAGAGCCAGGTGGATTCCATTGTACTCCACCTGGCCCTAGTGACGCGGAGTATATAAAGCAAAACAGGGACAGGGAACCAGGCTAATTCTGGTCTGGAACCCCCCTCCCCCTCCCCCCACCTCCCTCCCAGAAAAAAAAATTCTGGATCTTGTAACTGAATGTAACGTTGATAACGGGGGATAACTCTTCAGAATGTAAATTCGTCTATTGTAAGTTTAGAGGATCAAAGGTCATCCGATGCTGAACCTAACCGTTTGCATTTCAGACTATTTTACCCAAATCTATACCAAAACTTGTACTTACCGATTGTCATTATTTAGGCACTGTTATCTTCATGAAATATAATCCAGTTAAAACACAAAATAAAATAATTCCTACTGACTGTAATGATGCACACTAGTAGCCTACTGCACGTGCAGTGAAATCTAAAATGATAATGCCAGTGGTAAAACTAGTACTTAAGTTGGGTACGTGACGCAAGCCCAATGTGATGCAGGTATTCAGATACAAGTATAGTGCAAGAACAAATTGAAAATTATCATTTACAAAAGATGTTTTATTTTAACTTTGCCATCTAGGCCTATTTCCAAAAACAGGCAAATAAGGTGTGTTTGTGTGTGTGTTGATGGGAGAGGGGTCGGGGTTGACTAAATTGATTGTGTATATGGCAGCCTTCGAGAAGTTTCTGCCTAATCAAATATAAATAAACTTTTCAAATTTTGAAAAATTCATCAAAAACACTTTACACTAATTTAAATAATATTATTTGTTGTTAATCTATATGAGAAAATATATTTAAAAGTTCGAATTATGTGCCCCCCCCCCCCTTCTCAAACCTAATTTACATCATTAATTTAATTCTGTTGTTTAATTTCCGACTGGTAATGAATTAAGAATATGAAATACCTATAAGATGGAGGCCCATGGGTCACATGGTCACTAGCTGAAGATCTGTATAGCGTTATGGTTTTATATATTAGTGTTTGACCATAAAGCTACAGATCCAGTAATGCAAAAAAGGTGCAATTTACGGTGCAATATTTTTTTGCGCACTTCTGGGGAGAATTTCTCCACTGTCCAGCATCGGTCAATTTACTACCTTTCACCCCCTAATTTTAGGCACATTATTTAACTAATCTGTATATTTTATCCATCTCCAATCCTTTTATAGTCGTCTCTACACGAGATAAACTCGCTTGATTAAAATCATTTGTTAGATTGCATAAAATTCATATCAAGCGAGTTTATTGCCTGTAGAGATGACTATAAATGGCTGAGAGGTGGACAAAATATACATTTTGACTACAGAATGTGTCTAAAATTAGGGAGTGAAAGGTAGTTGATTGACCAATGCTAGAAAATGGAGAAATTCTGCCCATGAGTGCGCAAAAAATATTGCGCCGTAAATTGCACCTTTTTTGCATATGGGGATCTGTAGCGTTATGGTCAAAGACAAATATATAAAACCATAACGCTGCAGATCTGCAGCTACATGGTCACCTGAGCATATTATGCTCAATTTGAAGAATATATGTATTATGTAAATTATTGACTTTTTTCCGTGGTAAAGCCCAATATGAAGAAGTGTGCATTTAGAGGCAAACACCTAAGTGCGGGTATTACTGTCTCATGACAGCATCTAGTTATCGCTGCAAAAAGCTGAAAATGAGTAATGAAATACTTCTATGATATAGATTTCTTATGGAAGCTTACCTGTGTTAAAACTGTGCAACTGAATACGTTCAGCACTTGCTAACTCTTTCATGAAATTATTCGTTCTAATTTTATTTTACACTATCTATTTAAATGACATGGTACAAATAATTTGAAAACCACTGCTTCTTTTACAGATGAAAATAATTATTTGAAATATTAAATTTCAAATGATATTCTTTTAAAATCAATGCCCTTATTAGATTCCATACTTTTCGTTCCATTTGTCAACAAGAAAAATTAAAGTAAAAGTCTTGGATTTCTGCTGCACGTGAGTTTAAATTCCTATGCATTTTCAAAAGATGTCACCTCCATGAAACCAAGCTATGAAATTTTTCTGCTTTTGAATAAATAATAAAATACTTTTAAGGGAAATATTCACATCCATTTGAAGAATACTCCCGATGCCGTATGATTTAATCTCATCTTTAACTCTTGTCTGCAGCACTGAAGGACCGAATTTTTCACTCAGCGAGGTTCGTTTAATAAAGATTAAACACATCACATGGTATTTTTTACGCACTTTTTATTTAATAAATGGAATGAGGCATTATTAAAAAAATATGACAAAAATTCCCGAATTCAGTAATGTTTTTATTACTGAAAAGAGTAAAAGTTCCCTTTTTTAGATGGAGGCTTTAAAGCCTCTGCTCTATTGGTATTGCTCATCTGCGGTGGAAGGGAATTTGCGATCGCCATCTAGCGGCAAATCACGTTAACTTTGATAACTGGTCTTCCTGTCTGATATCGGATATGCGCTGTATACAGACAGGTGATCAGTAATGTTAAGAGTCCACTGCTGGCCACACTCATTGGCTGATAAAAACTCTCGCTGACATAGAATTTAAATTGTTGGGGAAACCAAAACAGATCACCGAGTGCAGTTCTCTGCATCTGCTTTTGACGCAATTAATCTAATTCGATGAAAATATTTTCCACATACAAAACATAATTCTTTTTTTTTCAGATGTAAATTGTTCAACACAAGTGTTAAGATTTCTCATGGACCTATAATTATCTCGCACCTTTCGCCTCGTCTGAGGGTTTTTTAATTAGTTTGTGAAGGTCCTATCACATTAATACCCTACATTACCTAGAAAAAAGAAATCTGAATCGCTGTTTAATTGACACTGACATATTTTAAATGTTCACTCACTGACTCAGCAGAGAGCTGCAGCTTATCTGTTTATAGCACAGGTTCAGAATCTCTGCTGCATCTATTTTTAGAATTCCTTATCACATGTTTCAGAAGAGCTTGCAAACTATTTAGATGGGACAAACTGACCCACATATTTCTATGTTTACATGACCAAAACAGTGGCTTGGATCTTACTTTGTGGTGTAAATTTAGTAATATTATGGCTAACTTGTGCAAAAAAGGATGCAATAAAATAGGGATGTGCGATTTTATCTGTATACTGGTATATCGCGATTTTTTGTTGCGTGTTATGTAAAGTGATACGGAGACCTAAATACCGGTCTTTAGGTACATATTATAAAGTCGAGAAATTATTAATTTATTTGTTCAATCTTTCAAATTACAATTACAGAAAGTATAAAAAATGTTGTGAAAAGTGGAAAGAACGGCATCTTACCGTCCAAACATAATTGATTTTATATATACAGTGGGGCCTCATTTATCCGGACGCTTTGGTTCCTAGTCAATTTGTCCGGATATGTGAAGCGTCCGGATACCTGAATCACCAGTTAAACAAGACAATATAACATTTAAAAATTTCGTCCCGATGAAAAATCGTCCGGATACTGAAGCATCCGGATATCTGAGGGTCCACTGTATAAAAATTTCAAGAAAGTAAAATTTTGTTTTTCTAGCATATTTTTTAGAAAAATAATGACTTTTCATATAAAATCATTGTAAAAACTGCTTTTAAAAATATCATAATATTATCGTGATATTGTGCGAAAAAAATCGTGATATATCCCGATACGAAATTTTTGGCGATACCCATCCCTACAATAAAACACTGTTGTCATGCAATCTGCAATAGTGACTCAAGGTATGCCCACAAAAATATATGCAAGGAGTTGAATTTATTAGATATCCCAAACCTTGGAGAGATATTGAAATCAAAGTACTGAATGTACTGATAGACGGAGGCTTGGAATGAACATGATAGTTTGTCTCTGGGAATTTTTCTTTCATATTCTGACCCCAACATTTGCCTAAGGGTAGTTGGCCATATCTTTTGAACAGTAGATACCAGGACATTTATGCTTCATATATGTATTCTTGGTGGAAAGACCTTTCATTGGATATTAACAACTTTGACCTTTTGACCTTGACCTTCGAGATTCCATACTTATGAAAAAACTTTAACCTTGGCCATAACTTTTGAATGGTAAGGGATATATAGTGCTTTCATACTTCACATATGTAATCCTTGTAAGAAGACCCTACATTGGATACCAGGAACTTTGACCCTTTGACCTTGGAGTATGACCTACTTTTTATAAAGCAAATCTTGAGCATAACTTTTAAAGGTTTAGGGTTAGTGCTTTCATACTTTATATATTTAATCCTTATGACAAGACATTTTATTTTATAGCAAGACATTTGACCTTGGTGTTTGTCCTACTTTAAAAAAATTATCCTTTGTCATAACTTTTGAAGGGTTAGGGCTTCATACTTCACATATGTATTCTTTGTGGAAAGACTTTTCATTGCATACCAACAATCATGACTTTTTGACCTTTACCTTGGAGATTTCCGTACCTATAAAGTAACTTTAGCCTTAGCCTACTTTCATGTTTCACAACTGTATATCCAGTAAGAATACCCTACTTTTGGTACCAATATATTAAATTTGCATTTAAGAAAAGTTTAATCTTCACTGTATTACCAGACGGGGGGGGGGGGGGGACAAACTACTCTAATTGCAATAAACTATATTAATTTGAATTCTTTAGTGACTCATGGTAAGAGCTTCCTGAAATGTGAGAAAGCCAAAAAGTACTTTAGTATCTCTAACTCTTCAGGACTAAAAGGAGCTGAGATCCAAGCATTCAGATATATCAATGCATAGATCTACATGCACATTCAACTTTTAATTAACAATTCTGTTGTGTTGGATATGAACATGAAGAGGATGCAAATATTTCCAACATTATGAAAAATATTAAGCAGAACAAACGCCTGTTTGGGTGCAGATCATGAAATGTACTAAGCTCTACAGGTATTTATTGTCCAGTGTGCATTAATCCTGAATTCCAAATTCTTACTTGACTGGTGATACCTTTAGAAAACATTTGCATCTGGGTGAAAGTTGACTCCGCAAAATGTGCCAGCCCATTGTTTAAGTTTTATAAAGTGATTACACCGCCTTTACTAGATATCGCGGATTCAACAATACCCTTATATCCAGTATTATACGCGATTTTACGGATAATACCCAATTTCGTTGAAAATCCTTCCCGTTTCAGAGGCGGATCCAGCCATTTTTGAAAGGGGGTTCCAGGGTTGTACTGTCCCTATACCTCCCCCCCCCACCTAAACACACTCTTAAGCAAAGATTCACACACACGTAAGGAAGATCTTTGGTTTCGGTAAATAATATCTGTTTACGTCCATTTATTTCTTTGAAATGGTACCTCTAGTCCGAATAAAAAAAAAAAACCAGAAGTCTCTGTCGAGACTGTAGCTCTACTGGTTTGTACTTATAACAAAGGATGAGAAAAGAAGCCATTGCCATCAGACCAAAACTGTTGGAGGAGTAGCTCTTAAAGGAATTTCACAGAAAATTCTATTTTTAGTAACCATGGCAACACCGTTCATCGAAATCAAAAACCGATGCACTATTTTATGTATCTTAGTGTAGTCTACTTGTGTGCCAAGTAATATTGAAATCAGACCAAAACTGTAGAAGGAGTAGCGTTTTAAAGGAATTTCACAGAAAATTCTATTTTTAGTAACCATGGCAACACCGTTCATCGAAATCAAAAACCGATGCACTATTTTATGTATCTTAGTGTAGTCTACTTGTGTGCCAAGTAATATTGAAATCAGACCAAAACTGTAGAAGGACTAGCGTTTTAAAGGAATTTCACAGAAAATTCTATTTTTAGTAACCATAGAAATACCGTTCATCGAAATCAAAAACCGATGCACTATTTTATGTATCTTAGTGTTGTCTACTTATTTGTCAAGTAATATTGAAATCAGATCAAAACTATAGGAGCAGTAGCATTTTAAAGAAATTTCACAGAAAATTCTATTTTAAGTAACCATGGCAACACCGTTCATCAAAATCAAAAAATCGATAGCACTATTTTATGTATTTTAGTGTAGTCTACTTGTGTGCCAAGTAATATTGAAATCAGATCAAAACTGTAGAAGGAGTAGCGTTTTAAAGGAATTTCACAGAAAATTCTATTTTTAGTAGCCATGGCAACACCGTACATCGAAATCGAAAACCGATGCACCATTTTATGTATCTTAGTGTAGTCTACTTGTGTGCCAAGTAATATTGAAATCAGACCAAAACTGTAGAAGAACTAGCGTTTTAAAGAAATTTCGCAGAAAATTCTATTTATAGTAACCATGGCAACACCGTTCATCGAAATCAAAAACCGATGCACTATTTTATGTATCTTAGTGTAGTCTACTTGTGTGCCAAGTAATACTGAAATCAGACCAAAACTGTAGAAGGACTAGCGTTTTAAAGGAATTTCACAGAAAATTCTATTTTTAGTAACCACAGAAATACCGTTCATTGAATCAAAAACCGATGCACTATTTTATGTATCTTAGTGTTGTCTACTTATTTGCCAAGTAATATTGAAATCAGATCAAAACTGTAGGAGGAGTAGCATTTTAAAGAAATTTCACAGAAAATTCTATTTTTAGTAACCATGGCAACACCGTTCATCGAAATCAAAAACCGATGCACTATTTTATGTATCTTAGTGTTGTCTACTTATTTGCCAAGTAATATTGAAATCAGATCAAAACTGTAGGAACAGTAGCATTCTAAAGAAATTTCACAGAAAATTCTATTTTTAAAAACCATTGCAACACCGTTCATCGAAATGAAAAACCGATGAACTATTTTATGTATCTTAGTGTAGTCTACTTGTGTGCCAAGTTATATTAAAATCAGACCAAAACTGTAGGAGGAGTAGCGTTTTGAAAAATTGTTTACAGACGGACAGACAGACAGACGGACGGACGACGGACACCTTACTATCGCATAAGCTCTTCTGGTCTCTGACCAGTAGAGCTAAAAAACTACTGAAGCCTTAAAATTGAATGGATTTGCAGCATTTCCAAAGAGTACAACGAATTTTTGGGGGGGAAATTGAAAAAAAAAATTTGGGGTGGGGTGCGGGTTGGGTTTAAAACAAAGAGTTGCATGTTAGTTCCTTCAAAGATATGATTAAAAAACGGTACATATATATACATATATATATAGTATAAATAAAGGAGGCTTCCAACCCCCGGACCCCCCCCCCCCTTGGATCCGCCAATGAACCGTTTACAAACATTCACCCACTTTTTCAATATCTCTCCAAGGTTTGGGAAATTTAATAAATTCAACTCCTTGCAAGTATTTTTTGTGGGCATACTTTGAGTCACTATTGCAGATTTCATGACAACAGTGTTTTATGGGTACCCTTGTTATATTGCTTCCTTTTTTGCACAGGTTAGCCATAATATTACTAAATTTACACCACTAAGAAATATTCAAGACACTGTTTTGGTCATGTAAACATAGAAACATGTAGGTCAGTTTGTCCCATCTATATAGTTTGCAAGCTCTTCTGAAACATGTGATAAGGAATTCTAAAAAATTCTGAACCTGTGCTATAAACAGATGAGCTGCAGCTCTCTGCTGAGTCAGTGAGTGAACATTTAAAATATGTCAGTTTCAATTAAACGATGCAGATTTCTTCTATCTAGGTAATGTAGGGTATTAATGTGATATAGGACCCTCGCAAACTAATTTAAAAAAAAACCTCAGGCGAGGTGAAAGGTGTGAGATAATTATAGTTCTATGAGGAAAAAAAAATTATGTATTGTATGTGGAAAATATTGTGACCGAATTAGATTACACAGTAAAACACGGTTATAGCGAAGTCCTGGGACCCGTGAATTCAATTCGCTATATCCGTAATTCGTTATATCCGTATAACGAATTTGTATAACCATATATAGCGAATTCGCAATATGCATGTTTTCCTTCAAGTGTTACTATTAAATATGTAAGGGAAGCAAATATTACAAAACATACCTTCGATAACTAAGGTTTTATTATGAATTGAATTTTATATACAAATGCTGAGAGAAAATAAAGTCAGTTCAATTATTCAAATTTTGAAATCTTTCAAAGTTCGTTATAAAAGATGTAAAATCCATTATATTTAACCTCTACCTGACTCAAAATCAGTTCGCTATATCCGTAAATTCGTTATATCAGAGTTCGTTATAACCGTAAAATTTTACAAAGATTTGTAAAGAATTTTGCCGGGGACCCAGAAAAACTTCGTTATATCCGTGAATTCGCTATATCCGTGTTCGTACTAAACGTGTTTTACTGTAATTGCATCAAAAGCAGATGCAGAGAACTGCACTCGGTGATCTGTTTTGGATTCCCCGACAATTTAAATTGTATGTCAGCGAGAGTTTTTATCAGCCAATGAGCGTGTCAGCAGCGGACTCTAAACATTACTGATCACCTGTCTGTATACAGTGCATTTCCGATATCAGACAGGCAGGCCAGTTTATCAAAGTTTAGCCTGGTTCCCTGTCACTGCTTTGCTTCGTGTACTCCTGCCTTGGAAAGGATGAGCCGGGGGACCAGGCTAATTAAAGTTAACGTGATTTGCCGCTAGATGGCGATCGCAAATTCCCTTCCGCCGCAGATGAGCGATACCAATAGAGCGGAGGCATAAAGCCTCCGTCTAAAAAGTGTAATAGATGGGTGAATGCTTGTAAATGGGAAGGATTTTCAACAAAATTGGGTATTATTCGTAAAATCGCGTATAAAACTGGATATTAGGGTATCGTTGAATCCGCGATATCTAGTAAAGGCGGTGTAATCACTTAATAAAACTTACACAATGGGATGGCACATTTTGCGGAGTCAACTTTCACCTAGATGCAAATGTTTTCTTAAGGTATCACCTGTCAAGTAACAATTTGGAAGCCAGGATTAATGCGCACTGGACAACAAATACCTGTAAAGCTTAGTACATTTCATGATCTGCACCCAAACCGACATTTGTTCTGCTTAACATTTTTCATAATGTTGGAAGTATTTGCATCTTCCTCATGTTCATACCCACCACAACAAATTTGTTAATTAAAAGTTGAATGTGCACGTAGATCTATGCATTGATACATCTGAATGCTTGTACCTCAGCTCCTTTTAGTCCTGAAAAGTTAGATATACTAAAGTACTTTTTGGCTTTCTCACATTTCAGGAAGCTCTTGCCATGAGTCACTAAAGAATTCAAATTAACATAGTTTATTGCAATTAGAGTGGTTTGTCCTTTTGATGAAAAATAGGAATTTAGTAAATTACATAATTAAACATTAGACCATGATAACATAAATGAACAAGATGTGTTTGTGAAACACTGTTGCCCCCCGTGTGGTACTATAGCGAAAATTAAACTTTTCTTAAATGCAAATTTAATATATTGGTACCAAAAGTAGGGTATTCTTACTGGAAATACAATAATGAAATATGAAAGTAGGCTAAGGCTAAAGTTACTCCATAAGTAAGGAAGTCTCCAAGGTAAAGGTCAAAAGGTCATGATTGTTGGTATGCAATGAAAGGTCTTTCCACAAAGAATACATATGTGAAGTATGAAGCCCTAACCCTTCAAAAGTCATGACAAAGGATATTTTTTTTTAAGTCGGCCACACTCCAAGGTCAAATGTCTTGCTATCAAATGAAAGGTCTTGTCATAAGGATTAAATATGTAAAGTATGAAAGAACCAACCCTAAACCTTTAAAAGTTATGGTCAAGATTTGCTTTTTAAAAGTAGGTCAAACTCCAAGGTCAAAGGATCAAAGTTCTTGGTATCCAATGTAGGGTCTTCTCACAAGGATTACATATATGTGAAGTATGAAAGCACCATATATCCCTTACCATTCAAAAGTTATGGCCAAGGTTAGAATTTTTTCATAAGTATGGAAATCTCAAAGGTCAAGGTCAAAAGGTAAAGGTTGTAAGAATACATATGTGAAGTATAAATGTCCTGGTATCTACTGTTCAAAAGATATGGCCAACCACCCTTAGGCAAATGTTGGGATCAGAATATGAATAAAAAAATCCCAAAGAGACAATCATGTCCATTCCAAGCCTCCAAATATCAGTACTTTCAGTACTTTGATTTGTAATACTTCCCCGAAAAAGGAACTGTGCCCAACCTGTTAAACCAAAACCTGAACCAGTTTAGGTGCAACAAATTCGCCCTAAGGTTTATCAAACCTATCCCCCCCCCGGTTTCCAGGTTTGTCAACCCATTTAATCAACAATCTAATGAAATGATAGCCACTTACGATGTACTTTGAGGAATGGCAGGTTGAGGGGGCTGAGACTGCATTTTCTCCATTATTTGTTTTCTTTTCTCTTCTATCAATCGTTCTTGTTGGGTCATCTGCACCATCTTGTCCTTGTAAGTTGTGTTGCCTCCGCTCCATGATGGATCATTTGCAGGCCTTTTCTTTGACATCGTTCCTAAATGCCCTTTTCTTTCAAAATCTAGCAATGTGTAAAAATAGACAATGTACCTTCGTACATAGAAGAGTTCCTTGCAAAGAATCTGTAAGAAATCCATTTTCATTGGTTTTGCAGATTTCTTTAACCAATGAAATGATTTGTTGTAATTAAGCTTTGGTATCTGAGCAAAGATGGCTTCTACAGGTACCGTGCTTTTCCATCGAGGACGAGTAAGACATTATTAAATTCTTTCTTCAAATAAAATCCATTTAAATATACTAAATGGTATGTGGGTGGGCTATTGAGTATTGTAGTAAGAATAATCAAATGTGTCTCGGGACAAGGATCGAGAGATTGAGCACAGGGGCATCTTATCCACTTTTTTCTCTACTTCACATATAAAAATACACAAGGGAAGAATGGTAACGGGTTCGTTCGCCCGATCTACCTGTTCGCAAGAGTCCGTTCGCAGAGTCCGTTCGCCCGAATTATTTTTCGCCCAATATCTTGTTCGCCAAATACATATGATTTACAGTCAACTCGTACACAAACCGAGTCGTACACAAACCAACTCGTACACAAAAAGTCAACTCGTATACAAAAAAAGTCAACTCGTACACAACCCAAAAGTCAACTCGTACACAACTTTTAAATAGGTTTTACTAGGTTATTTAATGTTCTCCCCAGTTACAAAAAAAATTTTTTTTGAGAAGTCAACTGGTACACAAATGTGCTTCCTGAAGATTTTGACTATTTTATGCTTTTGCCAGACGATGTGCTATACATAGAATAATTAGTGATTCAGTATTTATACCATTCATTGAACAAAATTCATCTCTAATGTCAACACATAAATAAATCTTAAATACTTCTTAAATAAAGATATAAAATGCAAACAATACACACATTTAACACACATGTACGACTAATGTTGAAACAATACTGTACATAAAAGTGGTATATATCTCTTACTGAGGAGAGATCTTAATTAGTACTTAAAAGAATTTCTTGGCTTAATTAAACATTGTTGATAATTGTATCAGAATTTTGGAACATTAGTTAAATAAATAAATCAAGATTGTCATATATTGTCATATTCATTCTTGATTCTTCAATTAATTATAATATTAATTATAAAATGAATGTAATCTTAAAGAAATCTTTCATTATTAAAATACTTATAAATCAAAATACAAAAAAAAACTTACTTCAAATGGATTTCTAATTGTCAAGAAAATTGTTATACGTATATTTTAAAATTTTCTTTATACAATTTTCTATTTGTAGAATTCATATAATATTTTATAGCATCCTAATTTATTTTCTTAAAGATATGTATAGAGTAATGTAGTAATTTAGATAGTACATGCGCTGAAAATACATGGTAAGAATTTAATGGTATATTGTATTAAACATATTTGTCATAATCTTATCTAGACTACTACACTACTAATAAAAAAAGTTTTAAAAACTTACCGTCTTGCTCCAGGAAAGACAACTCTCACGAACCATGGTGAAGTATAAGGAATGAAGAAACTTGGAGACGTTTTCCATACATATAGTATCTCATCATTAAAGGATACCGAATTATGAGCATATCGTAATTAGCGTTTGTCGCAGATCCAAGAAACCACCGCGCGTGTGTTGGTTTAACGATACTTCTTTGATGTTCCCAATCAGGGAAGTTAAATTATTTCAATATTTTTGGAAAAAAATTACAAAAACTACATTTCTTTTTAAAATTTATTAAATATTTAATAATCATTCCTAAATAAAAGATTATTTGAATAAAATTAAATGTTGTGTACGAGTTGACTCCTCGATTTTGTATACGAGTTGACTTTTTGTGTACGAGTTGGTCTGTGTACGAGTCGGTTTGTGTACGAGTTGACTGGACACCATACATATATTTACTTGTATATATATATGAATTTAAAATTAATATATGAGTATATCATTTTTTCTAATTTAATTTTTGATTTGATTCTAATCTTTTAATTTTGAATGACTAAATGTTCATGATTGCACCATAGTTAATTAGATGAATAATATCAATGTTAAGAAGGGGGATACATCCGTGTTATTTTTACGAATTGCGCTAGGCCCTTTGTTTTGAAAACAATTAAAGGACAGAGACGTTAATTGATTAGGTGTGACCGCTGATGCTAAAACAGGTGTGACCATTTCATGATTTGTGACCATATGCATAACGTCTGACGGACACAATGAGGGTCTGTTTTATTTTGAATGCACAAAAAATTAGGAAAGAAATTCATTAGATTTTATTCTACATTAAATTATGGCAAATGGACCCTGTGCGAACAAGTTTTAGGGTGAGCGGACTCTGGGCGAACAAGAAATCAGGCGAACGGGAAATCGGGCGAATGAACATGGAACCGGGATGAATCGAAAGTAGCACACGATTTGTAAACAAAGTCAAAAAACAATTTACTTGAGAAAAGTTACACAAATCCTCAAATGCACCAGCGCAAATGATGTCCTAGTACTTATCCAGGCTAAAATATTCCAAATATATCCATTGAAAATAGCTTTTATCCAACTAAAACCCCAGCTATCTGCACACATTGAAACTCTTCGCCCAGAAAAGATAACTCCGCCTCGGATGACAACTTCCGTTTTAAAATTTAAAAGAAAAAAACATATAATTATTGCTTTGTTTTTATCAACATCTGTGCACATAAATTGTGCTAATTAATTGACATTAAAAGTATATCAACTTGCATACCATAAGTATTTTTCAGACATTTCGAATTTAGCACCATTTACTTAGCCTAGCTAAGTACCCGAGGCCTTCCAAGTGCACTCGAAAGGCCTCGGGTGCTAGCCCTTTGTCATCCGAGGCGGAGTTATCTTTTCTTGGGCGAAGAGTTTCACTATGTGCAGAAAGCTGGGGTTTTAGTTGGATAAAAGCTATTTTTAAATGGATATATTTGGAATATTTTAGCCTGGATAAGTACTAGGACAACATTTGCACTGGTGCATTTGAGGATTTGTGTAACTTTTCTCAAGTAAGTTGTTTTTTGACTTTGTTTACAAATCGTGTGCTGCTTTCGATTCTTCCCTTGTGTATTTTTATATGTGAAGTAGAGAACAGAGTGGATAAGATGCCCCTGTGGATTGAGGAGTTACCAGGTCCAGTACAACCTCTTGATTTGGCTATATAGCTTAAAATAGCTATATAGCTGTATTAAGTTATTCAGAATATCTTAATTTTACCATTCTTTTTCATTAATGTCAATAATGTGTAATTTTCTCAGCATGTACAAAAAGTCGCACCTTGGTGCAGTGATCATGATATCAACCTTGAACTCTTCTGAAAATAATGCATGTAAAAATCACTCATCAAATTACATCTCCTTGATAGACTTTATAGTAATATACACAAAGTTCTATAAGTATTGGGACTATTTAATACAATTGACACAGTTACTTCTGCAATGAAATTATAAAGGAGACCAATTATGGTCAACATGATAATTGATTGGTAAAAATTCAGTACAATGACACCGTGTATATCCCAACATGCCAGGTGTATACTATGTTGTGCACGGGTTGTGGGCTTCCGAAGCGAATGAAAGGGGGTCGAGGTACATTTTTTGTACATTTTCTCAACTTACAGATATTTTTCGCCAGAAAGCATATGCCTACAGAAGGAAGCATTATCTGAGGAGTATATGTAAACCTGTGAATCCACTGGACACTTTCTAGTTTTATCAAACACCTCAACACAATTCCGAGGATCAGTGCAAGATTAACGCAACCATTGTTATGATCAAATATCAGAACAATGCTTTGCTTTATCATCATTTTTATATTACTGTTAAATACATGTTATCTATATAAACGTTTGTACAAATCATCTGTAAATGAAAGAATTCGTATTTAAAGATATTGACAAAAAATTAGGGATGTCAACGAATAGTCGACTATTCGACTATCAGTCGAATGGACTGACGATTGAATAATGAAACGACATTTGAATATTAAATAAATGCAAGAAAAGGAGGTGATAAAGAACCTCTCATCTCAAAATTTGGAAAAGCGTCATTCGTCAAACCATTATGGTATATGTCCTCAGAAGAATTAGAGCTAAACACATTCACAGTTGATGAATAATTTTCCACATTATACATATGAAAAGTCCCGTAATTTCATACCACGATAATTATTTCTCAATTACTGAGTTTTCTTGTTATTGTGGTAAATTATGTAGCGTTATACTGGACTTTGAAAATAATTAATTGGACTTATACCAATTATAAATTTACTTATTACCTGTAAGAACGTTCAAATGTTAGGAACACACCAGGGGCCCGTTTCATCAAAGGTCGTACACCCAGTCGTAGCACTACATCAGCGTAAAGTCGGGACTAGCACGAAGATTTTTGTTTCATTAAAGAGTGTATCGTTACGCCCAACTATATAAATTTAGGCCAAAATTTTACATCTACTCATGGGTAGCGTGAGTTGGGGTGTAAAGTTTAAAATTAAGCAATTTTACTGATTTTAAAACAATTTAGCGAGTTCTAAAGAAAAAGTACGGTTCTTGGAAATCTGTAAAATACAAACGATGCATTATTTGATTAATGATACTATGAAGATTGGGGTGGGGGGGTTGTTACAACCACTTGGGGATGTAGTTGACGTACTTAATATCTAAATAAATTTCTTATGAGAAGAAAAGAATTTCTTATATTAGAGATTTCTTCGACCACCCTTTCTTTCGTTTTGACTTTTGAGAATGCATTAACACACACTTGATTGCTGTATTGTATGTATAAGGTATTGTAAATCGACTGTATACATATATAACTATATTAACACCCCCGCTTGAAAAGCGGGAGGGTATTTAGTAATCGGGATGTCCGTCCGTCTATTACGCTTTGGGGTACCCATCTCTTATCCGCAACTCCTCTCATGTATACCACTGAATGAAATTTGATGAGACTCTCACAGAATCTTTATTATACCCCCCGCAAACGAAGTTTGGGGGAGTATATAGGAATCACCTTGTATGTCTGTCTGTCCATCGATCTGTCTGTGCAAAGGTGTCCGGTCCATATCTTTCTTACATAATTCGTTTCCGGTCCATATCTTTCTTATGGATAAACTTGGTAGGGCTTAAAAAGAAAATATGTTTGCTTCCTGTAGGTCGGGAATTCACCCGGGGTAATTTGAATGGGTCGGTCGGGTTACAGGAAACAAACATATTTTTTTTTATTTAGGCCTAGGTTCTCATTTCACACAAAGATTTCTCCTGACCTAAGGATGTGTCATGACCTTGGGTCAAGGTCATTTGAGCAAGTTCAAGGTCATTAGAAGAAAAATTTCATAATTCTTATCTGGTCCAATTTTTCTTATGGATAAACTTGGTAAGTTCTCATTTCACACAAAGATTGCTCATGACCGAAGGATGTGTCATGACCTTGGGTCAGGGTCATTTTGGAAAGTTCAAGGTCACTGGAAGAAAAATTTTATAATTCGTGTCTGGTCCATATCTTTTTTTATTATGGAAAACTTGAATCTACTCTTCACACAAACATTGCTCATGACCTGAGGTTGTGTCATGACTTTGAACCAAGGTCATTTATGCAAGTTCAAGGTCACTGACAGAAAAAGTTCATAATTTGTGTCTGGTCCGTATATTTAGTCTATTTTTTTTTTATTAGGCTGCGCCTTTGTTTTATTTATAAAAAAATATAATGAGCAATTACATGTGCACTAAAAATGTTTTAGCATTTCTCTCTTCTCTCAGATCCATAAAATATTCATGATTTAGCACTTCTGAAAAAGCCAGTGGGGGGTATTTTGTCCCATTTGGACAGTTCTAGTTACATAATGTATTGCCATTGTGCCTTATTTTTTACTTTTTGATCCGACACATTTTGGGTTTCTCATTCCCATGGACACTGCCATTATATTGATATAGGTGGCGAGGGGTATCATTTAGGCATTCTGTTTAATTCACTAACAGGCACGTAGCATCGATTTTGAAAGTGGGGGGGCCAGCCACAGAAATTTTTTTTTTTACTTACCTGAAAAAGTTGACAAGCAAAAAAAAAAAAAAAAATAAAAAAATAAAAGGTAAAATTGCCCAAAGTAAAAAATACTATTTCGTTGGGGGGGGGGGGGGGGGGGGGGGGGGGCTTACAATACTATATTTACTTTACTTCAAATTACTTTACTCTAGTATAAAGTGGGGGGGGGGGGCAACCACCTTTTCAATGAACATTTTCAATAGTAAAAGTATTGTTGGCAAAAAAAGTGGGGGGGCCAGGCCCCCCTACGTCCCTGACTAAAAAGAGATCCATTGAATAGTCTATTAAAAAAAATTCCCCAAAATATATTTTTTTGAAAAAAAATCGGTTTCAAGAGCACAGTAGTCCTCTTTCTGGTAATTTCCTACATTTAAGAAAAAAGAAATCAATCTTAAATTCTCGTTCACATGAGTGGATCTCGATGGGATCAGAGAGAGGCTCCTGAACCTCCCAAATTTGCAGATCAATTAAACATTTCATGTTCAGAGTTAGGGGGTGAAGGTAATTATTTTTCTAGTTATCAGGAACAAGTGAAGTCCCCAGCGAATCTAAGACGGAAATCAGGGAAGGAAGGTTTATATGTATCTAGAGTCTAGTATCTCGAAATTATTTAATGAACCTTTGTGCCATTTTAATAAACAATAACAATCTTATAATGAATCATTTGAATTGACAAAAGTTTAATAGACTTACAGAGGATTACACTGGTACCTTAGAAGTAAATGTGTAAAATTTATTTCTTGATTGACTCAAAATGTGTACATATGTAAACCGTTTGCATTTTTATGCCCCCCTTCGAAGAAGGAGGGCATATTGCTTTGCTGCTGTCTGTCGGTCGGTCTGTCGGTCCATTTAGTTTCCGTTCATTTTCTCCACAACCGTTGCACATACTGAAATGAAATTTGGTATACAGGTTTATCAGGTACATATCTAGGTCAAGTTCTGTTTTGGGTATGATTGTGCCATTTTTGACAGAGTTATGCCCCTTGGACTTAGAAAAATTCCACTTATTTGCAGTTTCCGTTCATTTTCTTTGCAGAGGTTGCACATATTGAAATGAAATTTGATATAAAGATTTATGAGCTGAATATCTAGGTCAAGTTCTGTTATGGGTACGATCGCACCATTTTTGTTAGAGTTATGCCCCTTGGACTTCGAAAAATTCCACTTATTTGCAGTTTCCGTTCATTTTCTTTGCAGAGGTTGCACATATTGAAATGAAATTTATTATACAGTTTTTTCAGCTGAATATCTAGGCCATGTTATGTTTTGGGTATGATCACACCCTTTTTGTTAGAGTTATGCCCTTTGGACTTAGAAAAATTCCACTTATTTGCAGTTTCTGTTCATTTTCTTTGCAGAGGTTGCACATATTGAAATGAAATTTAGTATACAGATTTTTCAGCTAAATATCTAGGTCAAGTTATGTTTTGGGTAGGATTGCACCATTTTATACAGAGTTATGCACATTTGGACTTAGAAAAAATCCAATTTGGGGAAAGGGGGGCATAAGTGTTTTACAAACATCTCTTGTTTATACATTATTTTTGCTTGCAAGTATTCATTTCTTATGAAATTAAAGTTTTATAATCTTATTCTGTCTCAAACTTAATTATTAGTATTTTATCAGTTGAGTCAGTATTGATCTAATCATGAAATTGATTATCAAAGACGAAGTCATTAACCTGTATCAATTTCGGGAAGAAGGGGGAGGGGGGCTCTAATTAAAATTCCAAAATAGATAGATAAGCTTAATTCTGATTTATACATGTATGTCCTTCAAATTCTTCCTTTCAATTTATAAGACTTGTATTATTGAAATGTTGTAAAAAAATAAAATTGATTTCTTATAAGAATAAGATATATTTCTCCTACATGACCCCCTAAATCCATGCATATTTCAATCAGTGCAAGTATTCATTTATCTATAATTTGTGTTATTCTGTACTTTAATTTACGATGGTAAACGTATTATAATTTATACATGTTTGTACACAGTGGTCAATGTTTATGTTTTTGCGCCTGCGCAATGAAACGTTGTCAAGGACTTAGTCCTGCGAATAAGCATATCATTTATGACTAAACTTATGCCACTTGGTGAAACGCAAATTACGCCTGACTGAATTTTGGCGTAAGCCCCGGAAGTACACCTAAGTTAAGGCTTAAATTACAACTTTTGATGAAATGGGCCCCAGAGCCGTAAAGTTTTGAAACTTCGATAATTATTAAAACATTAATCTTTACAAACTAAGGACATTTTGATAGCCCGGGTAATCATTAATTGAGCAAGCAGTGTTTAACCACAATATCACCTGACGTGTGGATAGTGTGTTTGTCACTCCCTTTTTAGCTCACCTGAACCGAAGGCTCAAGTGAGCTTTTCTGGTCACATTTTGTCCGTCGTCCATCCGTCCGTCTGTCTGTCTGTCTAGCTGTCCGTCTGTCTGTCTGTAAACTTTTCACATTTTCGACTTCTTCTCAAGAACCGCTGGGCCAATTTCAACCAAACTTGCCACAAAGCATCCTTTGGTAAAGGGGATTCAAGTTTGTTCAAATGAAGGGCCATGCCCTCATTCAAGGGGAGATAATTGGGAATTAATGAAAATTTGGTGGTATGTTTTAAAAATCTTCTTCTCAAGAACAACTGTGCCAGGAAAGATGAAACTTATGGGGAAACATCCTCAGGTAGTGTAGATTCAAGTTTGTTCAAATCATGACCCTCGGGGGTAGTGCGGGGCCACAATGGCCCACCAAAGTTTTACATAGAAATATATAGGAAAATTCCTTAAAAATCTTCTCAAGAATAACAAAGCCATAATTGATCATATTTATATGGAAGCATCCTCAGGTAGTGTAGATTCAAATTTGTTCAAATCATGACCCCGGGGGTAGGGGGGGGCCACAATGGCCGACCAAAGTTTTACATAGAAATATATAAGAAAATTCATTAAAAATCTTCTTCTCAAGAATAACAAAGCCATAATTGATCATATTTATATGGAAGCATCCTCAGGTAGTGTAGATTCAAGTTTGTTCAAATCATGACCCCCGGGGGTAGGGCGGGGCCACAATGGCCGACCAAAGTTTTACATAGAAGTATATAGGAAATTTCTTTAAAAATCTTCTTCTCAAGAATAACAAAGCCATGATTGATCGTATTTATATGGAAGCATCCTCAGGTAGTGTAGATTCAAGTTTGTTCAAATCATGACCCCCGGGGATAGGGCGGGGCCAAAATGGCTGACCAAAGTTTTACATAGAAATGTATAGGAAAATTCATTAAAAATCATCTTCTCAAGAATAGCAAAGCTATGATTGATCATGGAACTACTTTTGGATTTAAACTTTTCAGTAATAAACCATTTTCTACTTTTTCCTAGCCACAGTGCTCAGGTGAGCGATGTGGCCCATGGGCCTCTTGTTAGCTCTTCTGAGCCAAAGGCTCAAAGAGCTAATGCTATGGCCATTTGTGCGGTGTGCGTAAACTTTTTAGAATATTGGCCATAAGTCAAGAACCCTTGACCAATCATTGTCAAATTTCACAGGGTATCCTTGGTCCAGGGGCTACCATTTGTACTAAAACTAGGGTTGGGGCCCTTAAACAAGGGGAGATAATCAGGAAAACAAAACCAAAAGTACTGGTTGCTAAAAAATCTTCTTCTCCAGAACCACCAGGCAGATTTTCACCAAACTTACATACAAGGATCAGTATATGTTGAAGATTAAAATTTGCACGGGGAATTACCCTGGTGCATAGGGCATGGTCTCAAGATCACTTCAAAGTTGACCTAAATTTACACTTAATAAAAACATTTATATTTTGCTTACTATAAAGACTAGGATCGTCAAATCTTGTAAGTTGATGCGTTTTAGGACTTCACTAAAAAGTAGGTCACGGTGACCTTTTTTTAAAATTTTGCGAGCATTTGTTTTCAAATTGATTTGAAGGCATATTTTGGACACTTTAAGGCCTATGATCGTCAAATTTGTCAGTTGATGCCTCTTGGGTCCTCAAACAACATCAACTTAAAAGTAGGCCACTGTGACCTACTTTTTGAATTTTATGGCTAATCCTTTCTAAAACATTTAATCCCATTATTTTAGACACTGAGAGGTTTAGAATCATGAAGTCTTGTAAATTGATGCATCTTGGGACCTTAAAACATATTTATGAAAAAGTAGGTCACTGTGACCTACTTTTTGAATTTCGCAGGTATTTGTTTTCAAATTGTTTAAAAGGCATATTTTGAATACTTTCAGACCTATGATCATCAAACTTTGTCAGTAGATGCATCTTGGGACTTCGGAAAACGTCGACCAAAATGTAGGTCACAGTGACCTACTTTTGACATTTTATGGCTTTATTTAAGTATCTCCGGTACTTATAGGCTCAGAATCATCAAACTTTGTCAGTTGATGCATCTTGGATTTCCGGAGAATGACGACCAAAAAGTAGGTCACGGTGAACTTTTGAATATCTCAGGTAGTTATTGGCTTAGAATCATCAAACTCTGTCATTTGATGTATTTTGGGTTTTCGAAAATCTTCAACTAAAAAGTAGGTTATGGTGACCTACTTTTGACATTTTATGGCTATATTTAAGTATCTCTCGAGTACTTATTGGCTTAGAATAATCAAACTTTGTACGTTTTTTCGAAGAAGAAGACAAAAAAGTAGGTCCCACTGACATACTTTTGAATATCACAGGTATTGACTTAGAATCAACAAACTTTGTCAGTTAATGTAACGGTTAACAAAGTTCGTCGACCAAAAAGAAGGTCATGGTGACCTACTTTTGACATTTTTATGGCTTTGTTTAAGTATCTCAGGTACTTATTGGCATAGAATCATCAAACTTTGTCAGATGATGCATCTTCCATTTTCAAGGAACGCAAACCAAAAATTATGTCACCTTGACCTACTTTTGACATTTCATGGGTATATTTTAGTATCTCAAATACTTATTGACCTAGAATCGTTAAACTTTGTGACAGTTGGGACATCTTTGGTTTTCAGAGAATGTTGAACAAAAAGTAAGTCATAGTGACCTACTTTTGAATATCTCATGTACTTATTGGATTAGAATCATCAGACTTTATCAGTTGATGCATTTTGAGTTTTTGGGTTTTTTGAAAATGATGACCAAAAAGTAGGTCACAGTGACCTACCTGTGACATTTTATGGCTATATATAAGTATCTTTAGTACTAATTGGCTTAGAATCATCAAACTTTGTCAGTTGATGCATCAGGTTTTCAGAGAATGTAGACATAAAAGAAGGTCACTGTGACCTACTTTTTAATATATCAAGTACTTATTGGCTTCAATCTTTGTCTATTAATGCATCTTGAGTCCTCAGAAAATTTTTCAATCTTAAAGTAGGTCACTGTGACCTACTTATATTTTTTAATAGCTTTATTGAAATATCTTCAGTCCTAACAGGCTAAGAATCATCAAACTTTGTCAGTTGATGCAACTTAGGTCTTAGGATACTTAGAGTTAGAGGCTTCAAATAGAAGCGATAGATTGTACAATTTATCAGAAGAGCGATTCAAGGCCCTTCAGGGCCTCTTGTTTTCCAATTAATTTTAATAAGCTTTAAAAACATTGTTAAAAACAGTTTAAAAACAGGTTCCTCTGAATATTGTGTGTAATATAGGCATTTGATGTTACATTTTACAGAAGAAAAGGGTTTTAGAGTCAGGTTTAAAGTAGCTATCGATGACATTTTTAAAAAATGTTTCGAATAGTCGACTATTGTTTGAATAATGGAATTGAATGTTCGACTAAGGAAAATAAATATTTTGACATCCCTACAAAAAATAAATGTTGTGTCCGGGGTGTATGCAACATGTTGTACGCGGGGTGCATATCCCCTATTTTTCTTTATAGTCACTGTATCATTGTCTGAAATATTATTGAAATTTTCACTTAACAATTAAATTTTGTAAAAGTTTTATCAAATGGGTTTAATTATTCACCAGTTTTGAAATAGCACAACTCCATGAATGCGATTTACTGGACAAATTTGATACATGCTCGTTAGGAGTGAAACGGTTCACCGCGGTATCGGTTCACCGCGGTATTTTTTCTCGGTTCGATACACGGTACAAAATCTCTACTTTCGGTTCGGTTCGTTTTTCGGTCAGGATCGTCATTCAGTTGGGTTTGGCATAATGTATAAACAAGCTTTTCTGTATAATTAGTTCAGAAACGTAAGTTTGTGTGGACTTTTAGTTTGTAAAATAATTTTTAACAGTCAAATCAATTAAATTGATACATTCTATCCATTTTGCACATAAATTATTTTACTATATTAAGTAAAAGGTAGCATAAAACAACATTGAATCTGTTTTCTTCTATAAAAATGTATCGTATCGAAAATAACAGAACCGAGACCAAATTTTTCGATACTTATCGAACCGTGAAGGAGGCGTATTGTTTCACCCTTAATGCTCGTCGTCCTTTTCTATTTGCACAACGATGTAAAGCTAGGTAATTTGTTTAACTCCCCTACGTGTAGGTAATACTTTTAGGAAGTAAAATCCCTTTTAACTGTCCCTACATTTTATTTTTAGAATAGAAATTCATTAATCTTTTAACCTCACCTGAACTGAAAGCTCAAGTGAGCTCTTCTGCTGAATTTTGTCTGTAGTCATTCTGTCCATCCATCTGTCTGGTAACTTTTTACATTTTCGACTTCTTCTCTGGAACCATTCAGCCAGTTTTTACCAAATTTGCCACAAAGCATGCCTGGGCAAAGGGATCGCAAGTTTCTTCAACTGAAGGCCTACACCCTCATTCAAGGGGAGATAATTCAAAAATGGTAAAAATTTGGTGGCATGTTTTATAAATCTTCTCAAGAACCACTGTGCTAGGAAAGATGAATTTATGGGGAAACATCCTCAGGTAGAGTAGATTCAAGTTTATTCTAATCTTTTTCTTGAGAACAGCAAAGCCATTGTGATTAGTCATATTAATATGAAAGCATCCTCAGGTAGTGTAGATATAGACTTGTTCAAATTGTGTGTGTGATTATGTGTATGTATGGAGGGGGGAGGGGGGGGCACAATGTAAGTTCAAACTATTAGGGTAAAAAAGACACAGTCAAAGAAATGCAGTGTTCAGGTGAGCAATAAGGTCCATGGCCTCTTTTCTTTTAACATGAACACAATAAATCAATTGAATATATTATAAAGACATTTTTTATATTTATTATCAGCATGGAAGTGACAGTGAAAATGACTTATGGGATGATACAGCATTAATTAAAGCATATGACAATGCTATCAGCATTGTTAAGGTAAGATTGAATGTTTTGACAAAACTTTAAAGGACATTTTGGTCCCCTGATTTTATTACAAGGAGGAACATTATGCAAGTCTGTCTGTCAGTTTGTACATGTCTGTGTGTTCAGCAGCATTATGACTGATTGATATTCCTAGAAATTACATTAGTTTAATTTACAGTGAATTTTCATAATATAATAAATACATTATATTAACATTTGTTATACCCTTAAAAAATAACTTTTTATATATTTATTACTAATTAAAAAGTCCAACAAAAAAAATGTTTATTACATCGGTCTATCAATTTGAATTTCACTGTTGACTGGCCTGCTATTGTACAACTATGATTCTTGTCAATTTCAAATAACTAGGTCAGTGACCTACTTTTCATGCTAGTGGCCCCTGAGTATTTCTCAGAAAATACCTCAATTTTTCACACTATGACCCATTTTTCTTTACTCACAAAATATTAAAGCAACACTACTCTTTAAATAATAAAATAATTATAGTAATGGAACAGCGTTGCTTCATATAAAGAAACAAATTGAGTTTGGGCCATTGAGAATTTCCTCTGTCATATTTATATTTTTTCCCCATTTTTAGTCGAATATTAAAAAAATCTGAATGATAAGAACTCTAAATTATTTATAGGCTCAGGTTACTTTTGTTGCCCTAATTCTCATGGTAATAATATTATATGGGGTCAATGATCAATTTCTTTATTTCAAAGCATTCAATTAAATGAAATAATTTATAAGCTTTAACACATATAATATTTTCAAAATGATGTTAAAAAAATACATGTAACCTTTACATTGTAATTAATATTGCAAGAAATAATAAATTTTGACAAAAATGAAAAATTAAAAATTTAGTCCAAATTTCCTCTGCATAACCATACATTGATTTTTGTTCCTGTTTAATTTCTTCGAATAATAAAATATTAATTTTTTAAATTAATTGATATAGAGTTAAGATATGTCACTCGTCAGCTTTTTAAAAAAGTTCACACAGAACCTTCTACTTCAAAACTATTTATTAAAATTCAATTTTTATAACATATGTTACAGGAAGGGAGAAAATGTATGGCTGGACCGGGAATTGAACCCGGGACCCCTGTATCTCTAGTCAGGTGCTCTACCAACTGAGCTATCCAGGCCGATATCCACGGCCCTAACCATTACATTCCTCCCTCCTTAAATGGTCTTCACCCTCGAAGACACAACCCAAGTTCTTGTTGCCCCTGGCAGGACTTTCACCTGCAATTCCAGGGGTGGTCAACGGCACCAAATCTGTTACAGGAAGGGAGAAAATGTATGGCTGGACCGGGAATCGAACCCGGGACCCCTGTATCTCTAGTCAGGTGCTCTACCAACTGAGCTATCCAGGCTGATATCCACGGCCCTAACCATTACACATATATTTAAATTCAACAATGTTAACGTTTTAACATTTAATGAAAAAACTGCTCAAAAAGCTACAAAGAAGCAAGATTTATGAGGGACTATTTCTTGTGGTGGAAGGATATTTAGCAGATAATTCTGCAAATCTGCACATTTATCCTGGAACTTTAGCCTCACATACTTTTACTCTAAAAATATTTTCCATTATGATATTGCTAGGAATATTTAATTTAGGTCTTAATTTATATTTTGAGAACAAGTTTTACACCTTCCTTCAACAAACTTTGCCAAAATATGAAGATATTCAAATAAGTCAAGATAAAACTTACACCATTTTTTGCCTGAAAATCACTGTACAAGTATTTTGACCAATATTTCAAAATTAACATCACTGACCCCAACTTTTTTTTTCATTATTTTAAAGTACTTGATACTTGTAGTCGTAAAAAGCTTGATTTAACAAAATGTTTTATTGCCTATTTAGTTTTAAGCTATTGCTGTCCGTTTTCGTGTGCCGTGCATTAACATTTAAACATTTTCAGCTTCTTCTCTAAAACCGCTGAACCAATTTCAACAAATTTTGGCATATAGCATCTATGGGGGAAGGGAAACAAAAATTGTGAATTTCCTGGTCCCTGCCCCTCAGGGGCCTGGGGGGTGGGGCCAAAACCACTAAAATTAGTGCAATCTTTAAAAATCTTCTTAACTCCTGGACATCAAGCAGTCAAACTGTTGGTATGATTGTAATCTCATTGAGTCCTCTATCAAAATTGTGAAATTTATGGCCTCAGGGTCAGGGGTTCTTAAGTGCTAGAGTGGGGCTACATTGATTAAATAACGAAAATGCATTATTTCTTTGAAAATCTTCTCTGCTCCTGGTTAAGAAATAAACTAATTAAGTACATAGTTATGATAAGCAAGAGTGCCTCTACCAAAATTGTGAATTTTATGGCCCCAGGGTCAGGGGTTCTAGTGTGAAGGCGGGTTCTATTGATTATTTAGTGAAAATGCATTATTTCTTTGAAAATCTTCTTCTCTGCTCCTGAGTATTAGATAAACTAGTTAAGTACATAGTTATAATGAGCAAGAGTGCCCCTACCAAAATTGTGAATTTTATCGCCCCTGGGTCAGGGGTTCTGGTGTTAGGGCACAGCTCTATAATGATTTTATAGTGAAAATACATTACATGTATGAAAATCTTTTTTCTCTGCTCCTGGGTAATAAGCAGATGAACTACCTATAGTTATGATGTGCAAGGGCTCTTCTTCCAGAATTTCAAGGCCCCTGGGTCAGGAATACCAAGGGGGGGCTCTACTTATATTTTGAAAATGAATTGTTTGAAATCTGCTCCTTGGTATTAATCAAACATTTTAGTGAGCCTTTTCAAAAATTGTGCAGTGTGTAGGTCAGGCGTTCATGTGTAGTAGGGGTACTTCTGATTATTGCTGAATATTACTGATTAGTTGAAATGCATCTTTTTAGCTCACCTGAGCTGAAAGCTCAAGTGAGCTTTTCTGATCACCCGTTGTCCATCGTCCGTCTAGCTGTCTGTCTAGCTGTCCGTCCGTCTGTAAACTTTTCACATTTTCAACTTCTTCTCAAAAACTACAGGGCCAATTTTAATCAGACTTGGTACAAAGCAGCCTTGGGTGAAGGAAAATTTGAATTGTTAAAATCAAGGGCCAGCCCCTTTCCAAGTGGAGATAATCACGAAAATACAAAAATAGGGTTGGGTCATTAAAAAATCTTCTTCTCAAGAACCACTGGGCCAGAAAAGCTGAAACTTATATGGAAGCATCCTGGGGTAGTGTAGATTCTTAATTGTTCAAATCATGATCCCCGGGGGTAGGGCGGGGCCACAATAGGGAACACAATTTTTACATAGAAATATATAGGGAAAAAACTTTAAAAATCTTCTTCTCAAGAACGACTGGGCCAGAAAAGCTGAAACTTATGTGGAAGCATCCTGGGGTAGTGTAGATTCTAAATTGTTCAAATTATGACCCCGGGGGTTAGGGCGGGGCCACAATAGGGAATCCAAGTTTTACAAAGAAATATATAGGAAAAAACTTTAAAAATCCTCTTCTCAAGAACCACTGGGCCAGAAAAGCTGAAACTGATGTGGAAGCATCCTTGGTAATGTAGATTCTAAATTGTCCAAATCATGACCCCCGGGGCTGTGGCGGGGCCACAATAGGGAATCCAAATTTAACATATGATTATATAGGAAAAAACTTTAAAAATCTTTTTCTCAAGAACCACTGTGCCAGAAAAGCTGAAACTTATATGGAAGCATCCTTGGGTAGTGTAGATTCTAAATTGTTCAAATCAAGACCCCCGGGGCTGTGGCGGGGCCACAATAGGGAATCCAAGTTTTACATAGAAATATATAGGAAAAACATTAAAAATCTTCTTCTCAAGAACCACTGGGCCAGAAAAGCTGAAACTTATGTGGAAGCATCCTGGAAAAATGTAGATTCTAAATTGTTCAAATTATGACCCCTGGGGGTAGGGCGGGCCATAATGAGGAATCCAAGTTTTACATTGAAATATATTTGGAAAAATCTTTGAAAATTTTCTTCTCAAGAATCATTGGGCCAGAAAAGCTGAAACTTATGTAAATCTTGGGGTAGTGTAGATTCTAAATTGTCCAAATCATTACCCCTGGGGATAGGGCTTGGTCACAATTGCTATTACAAAGGGGGGAAATCTGATAAAGAACAGCATGGCCAAAGATTCTCAGGTGATTGATGTGGCCCATGAGTCTCTTGTTGTTCCCCTACTCCGCCTATGGGTATTAAGTAAACAAACTAAGCAATTGCTAAGTGTATAGTTATGATTAGCAATGGTGCCCCTTTCAAAATTGTGAATGCCATAGCATCTAGCTTCAAACATGAACCAAATTCAATCATTTGAAAGTTGTTGCATGATGCTCAGGTGACCTATAAGGCCCATGGGCCTCTTGTTTTATACCCCCAAACATGTTACTTTTTAGTGCAAAGAGGTTGCACAATAATTTACGTGCATTAATTTGCAAGATTTGTTCAGTGATAAATATTATTCAAACTGTTTTGCGTAAAATAAAATTATATTTATTGCCATGGTTACATGTGATAAAATATGATAAAGGTTAAAGTATTAACCAAAGAGTTAAAATTTATTATAATGATAAGTGGAAAAGGGTCAACTTAATTGTACCTTAGATCAGTAAGATGCACACTGACCCCCTATTTTCTCTGCGATTTTGGGTCACACTATATGAGTACTTATCCAAAATATACTTCTTAAAAAATCCTTGATTTAACAAATTTCACAAGTGACATACCTTAAAACTTGGTTATTGTATCCATTTAGAACAATTTTTTATTTAACATATTATACTTTATAAAATTTCCTTTCTGTTTTCTGAAACCTGAGTTAACGTCATCCTTAAGAGTTGTTGCTACCAGCAAGGTAAGGAAGAAGGGAAGAGTGCGTATGTTTGTGATAAATAATTTTTGTGATATAATAAAAATATAATTAAATTTGTCCTTTCTCAGCTATTGTTTTATATTTAATGATTAAGCCATAATTTTCCATACAAAGTAATTAATAATAAAGTGTGTATTGATTAAATCTTAGTGAGCACTGAAAGGTATAACAATCAAAGTACTGAAAGTACTGGGAAGCGCTAAGCATGGTTCAACTAAACCCGCCTCTTGATCGCCTTGACTGTTACGTTAAAAAAAAACAAGTGAAAGGTTTGTTACTTTAATAAAGTCTTAAAAAAATGAAAAAGAAATTAACAAAATGTTGCATTTTGGATCCAGGTTTCTGCAATAAAATTGAATTTATATCAATATTACAGTCCGATTTTTTTTTCTTCTTACTTACCTCATTTCAGATTAGGTATTTTAAAAACTCTGTATTAGCTGAAAAGTTTTCTTTTTTTATTGGGGGGGGGGGGTATAGTCTGCATAATCCAGACGTTTTAAAGGTAAACGCAAACGTCTGGATGATGCAGACTAGGGGAAATGGGCGAAAAATTTTGAATACCAAAAAAATGTTGCTGATATCCTTCTCTTGAATGTAAAGTAGAGAACACAAAACCTTTTAATGAAATTTTGAACAATGTATAATTATACTCTCAAGAATATGAAGAATATTATTCGTACTAAAATTCAAAATTGGCTGTCGGCGACTTTAGCGACCAGGCAAAATTTATCACAATGATGGGACCAGTACAAAACAAAATCTTCATTTCAAAAAGTTCGTGTCCCATGGCTTTGGTATTTAAAAAAAAATCTGTCCCATGCCTAGAGACTTATAAAAAAGTTATTGTCCCATGGTTACATCTTGGTGTTAGTCAGATAATTGGAACAAACTAAGGAGTCTCTCACACTACAGATATATCTCAATCATCGACAAAAGTGTTTTTTTGTTGTTTGTTCATTTTCAAAGATATGATTTTTTCTGATTTTTTAAAAAATAAAATGAATATTTCTCTTGAGTTTTACGTATTGTAAGTCTTTGAAAAAAGTTTGTGTCCCGTGGGTAATATTAGTGCTAAAAATGTTTTTGTCCCATGGTTTTCTTAGATGAAAAAACTCATTGTCCCATGCCCGTTTGTATCGGTCCCATCATTGTGATAAATTTTGTCTGGTCCCTTATTTGTTATCATCGGCCGCAGGGGTGATCTATTTATTGTGTTTGAAAGTGTACAGGGAGAAGTGAGATATCAATTTTTATTTGTTCCATCTTTAATGATAAAATATATTAGGATTATGAATTCACGATTTTTAAAATGGCATAATATTTTGTTTGAACTGTTCTTAGCATATTTTAATATTTAATCCTCTTCATAAATATTTTATTAAGTTATAATTCATATAAATAAGCTTTTACAAAATAAAAATTCCTAGCATACAACCTTGTAATATATACACACAATCATTACAAGACTTAGTTTCTGGGTATATAAATAATGAATAAAAATTGAACTTTTGAATTTTGTTTTGAATATTCTACACTTGGATAATATGATAACAATATTTTTTCAATATTTCACATTTATTGTGATACCAATCCAACCTCATGCAGCATGTTGCTATCATCATGTAACAAAAATCACCGAAGACTTTATAATTTTGAACCCCCTCCCCCTCGATATATTCAACCCCAGGGCTTGTTGGACATTTTTTTCACAAATTATATTTATTACACTTATTCATCATGTGTACAATATGAAGGGGGGTTCCTGTACCTGTGATCCTTCATCTCTGACTCTCACACACATGAATTATAATTTATTTTTACCGAAATTAAAAAAAAAAAGCTTGGCCATTCTGTTTCTCGTGTTATATTTGAAGCAGAATTGACAATATTCCATTTTAAAATAAAAATGTTAAATCCCATACTCTTCTACTTAGAAAAAAAATATCACATTGAAATTCGTTTGAATTTTTCTTGAACTCATTTTGGCAAAAATACTTTAAAATGCTTCAGTTTTTTAACACCCAATCGCTCAGTGAAATGGATTTTTTTTTGGCATCAAAATATTTTGTTACAGATAAAAACTACAAAACAAGTATAGACTCTATATAAATGCGTTCAAGTTTGTACTGCTAAAGGATAATTTTTTATGAAATCTTTATAATCGATTGCCCTCTGTGTAATGCAAGTGTGATGATAAAAATCCTTGTTTGTATAAAATTTACATTGTTTGAAATAAAGGCTTATGCAGAAGAGGGCGTGAAAAATTATGTAAATAATGATACTTCAAAATGTAGATACAAATTAGATATAGAAGCTAGTTTAATAAATAATTTTTTATGGAATTATACTTCTAAAAGATTTAATTCCAATTTGATTTGTTAATATTCATTGAAATTTGAAGCTTAATGAGACTTAAATACATGTGCGCATAAATCTTTTTTCGGTACTTGTATCAATATATTAACATGTATGGTCATTTAGATTTTCGAATTACCACTACAGAGATTACATGTACATTTGTGACAAAATGAGTGTTTGCCAGTATACTTATTAATACCCACCATATTGTTCAGAGATAAGAACTGCCCTTATCCCCTAACGCAGGATTTCCGTACATATTAATATCGACTGTACTAATTAACATGTATTATGATAACCCCTCACTAAAGTAGCGGACAGAGGGTCGGGGATTGTTAGACGACTCAGTAGAGTTACATAACTTGCTCACCGGCGCTATATTATGTATCACTCTGCGTAATATAGTTCGTCATTTTGAGCAATCTCCTATGCAGAGTTGTCGTTCGTTCCTCAGACACCTCTGGTGAATGTACGAGCCGATGGTAGAGAATGCATTTTGAGAGCATAATATACAACATTAAAATATATAATTTATATATAATCACCTTTAAAAAGAACCACAGAGATAATTTAGGTCAACAATAGTAGCCCTTGCAAAGGCATTATAGAACCCATTTGTTTACATAATTATCATTATTTATAGAGGGCGCGTCAGGGGTGTGTTCAAGATGTTAGTGCTAGATGGATATTAAGTACAGATACGAAATTTGAACAAGAATAGCAGCCACGTAAAGAATATACATTATAAATATTTATGCTAAGTTTGAAATCCTGTAATATATCGTACTGGGATAACACTTTGCATCACGCGACATGCTGTATATACCGGTATACTAACTGAAGGAATGCTCAGAGCTGCCAACCCTTACGATTTTGGCGTAAGGTGTACGAAATCAGCATTTAAAATACGCCTTACGATTTCTCTCTATATACTTCCGATTTCAGGTTTTTCTTGTTCAAAGTTTATAATACCGGTATTTTCATAGCTGGCAGTCTATAGTTTCTACTATTATAATATATTCACAATTCTTACAATGCTTGCTTGTATCATCGTTTCGGTTTTAGTAAGCCGATTACATTCATGACAATGTTTTAGAGTAAACAAGATGAAAACATGCCTCAGTATGCATGTCAATGTACAAAAAAAATCTTCAGCAGCAGGGGGTCTAGGTGGTCACTAGAACCCGCCTTACTATTTGTCATTTCAGAATGTTGGCAGCTCTGAATGCTCTTTATATCTAATCGTAAAGTCTCGTGACACACATTCAATTTTTGCATGCTTTTTCCATGCATCAGTTATAAATGTAATGATTGTATAATATAATTTATTTTAACATCTTATGGGTAGAAGAGCTGTCGTTTCAAAACAAGTATTATTTAGAGAACTCGACGGGTTCTGTATCGTAGATACAAGTTTGGGGGTGGATACGAGTGCGCAGCACGAGTCTCCACCCCCAAATTTGTAGCTACGATACAGAACCTGTCGAGTTCTCTAAATGATTTGTGACATGATCAATCAAAAATAGTTCCGCCCACTTTATAACTTTACAGCATCCAAACTTCCGCCAGAGTTCTGTAGATGAGGCCCCGACGGGGAGTACGCATCCGCAGTATATATATTTCCACGGAAAACGTAAAATTCGGTCAAATTAGTTTTGACAATTTTGTCATAATTTATTTCAGGGGTCTTAAAATCCTGGTTTAACTAGATTAACAAAAACAGGATTTACAGAAAATTCTTCGATGGACTTTGATGTCACGGATTTTATTTTCAAATTGAATTGCGACATTGAAAACGAAATGAAAGAGATGTGTGGCTGTTGTCAGCGAGGAGGATTTTAAAAAAATAAAAACGCGGAAAAAAATGGACTTGAATGATTTTGCACGAGGAGAGTGGATATTTTCCGTTATTGCGAATTTTCATTTTACTTTGGATCGAAATAATGTGTAGATATTCTGTGTGGAATAAGTTTTTAAAAAGTGATTGGGGAATTTTGACATTTTACATTCTCAGGAAAATACTGGGTATTTCTCCAAAATTATAATAGGAAAACATTAGCATTTACTATTTGTACGTGCTTTGCTAAATTGAATCAGATTTATTTTTAGACCGTGCTGTATTTTAGATACAGAATAGTTGGCAAATACAATACTGTATACAAGGCTAATACAGAACGGAAAGTAGCTCCGCCCACCGTAGTCCCGTTCTGTATTGCTGATACAGAACAGTAAACTTCAAAGAAAAACACCGCTATCGTGTCACAACTGAGTATTTAGCATATATTAGACTCTTTGTAAGTTTACTAGCAACTATGGTATTGAATACAGCCCTGATATAAGCGGTCGGTAGAGGGCGTTGAATAAAAGATCGTGAAAATCTGAAGACACCCTATAAATCGCTTGCGCATGCGCGCTTAGCGCTTTAAAAAGTTATAGACAAGGATTCGGGCAACATATGATTTGTTGGACCTGAAGGTGACAATGTTGCCCTTGGCCTTCGGCTTCGTGCAACATTTTCACCTTCGGTTTCAACAAATCGTATGTTGCCCTCATATCCAGTCAATAACTGTATAATAATCCCCTATGACATTACAAAGACCAGTATTGATTTCTGTTAAAATGTTTAAAACTTTTAACACAAAAATGGTATGTTATTGACCTTTCTGTCATCTTTCAGTTACCTTTCCGTCACCTTTCAGTGACATTTTAGTCTCAATTTAGCGATTTTTTCACTAGCTGATTAATTTATAATCAGATATTTTTCCTTAACAATGAAGCAATATTTTGAATAAAGATTTATTATTCAATCTTAATTGTGTCTTTTTTTCTTATCGTGATTAAATTCGGGTACCTTAAAAATATGTCTAAATAATTATTATAATTTTATAAAATAAATGATACTAATTCAAAATTATTTTTTATTTTCTAATTAGATTTAGAAAACAAAAATTCTTCAAGTGATAAAAATTGATGATCCGATAGTCGAATCAAAATTTAAATAAATGCCGTATAACACATTCTATAGTGCTTATATGTGTATTTTTCATGGAAATATTTAGTTTTAAATGATGAGACAGAATTTATATTACATGTATTTACAGCTTTTCTGGAAGAACCCTAATATCATAAATTTCGTTTCTTAATTGTCAAAACCGCAGGATAATTATTTTAGCTTTCGAAAGACATCATTTTAGAATCTTTTTACATGAATAGAATATAATCATTTATACATGCCTCTTGTAGAAAAAACTAAATATTGTAGATTTTTAGCTTTTTAAATGATACTGTTTTAAAATTATTCTACTAATTAAGTTTCTAGATAGAGAATTTGCGACGATCTCAAATCTCTGACACAGGAACAAGTGCCCATCGCTGATAATTGTCATCATCCCGATAGGAGATGTGTAATTAAATCAGTCTGTCCCCAAAATCCGCGCAACTAACACAGAATATACAAAAGATCTACAAATTGATTGATTTTAAATCCACTCTATTCAACAAGAAGTCGTAGCGTAATTGATAAGGTCGCGGACAATCAAGCAGGAGACCTGGGTTCTATTCTGGCCTTGTGCACAATTTTTTTTTTGTGCATTAATTTTTGTCTCCATTTTTTATTCAGAATTAGATAAATTTAATGCTATTATACCAGGAAAAAGTGAAATAAAATTTTTAAGTTAAAAAATAAGCCGATTATTCAATAAAAAGATGCAACAGAATGATAACTGAAAGGTCACTGAAATGTATGTGCCATTCAGTCGACTGAATGGTAACTGAATGATCACGGAAAGGTCATTGGAAAGGATCTCTTCAGTGACCATTCAGTGGGCATTCAGTTACCATTCAGTCGACTGAATGGTGGATTTTCATCCTGTGTATATAAGTGATATTTATTATTCTATAGTGATGATATGAATAATATTTGCCATTACAGTAAAAAGTGCACTGCATGAAAAAAAAACTCGATTTTGATTTTTTACTGGTCGCTCGTTTATTGCCATGATGACTGTTAAAATAGGTATGCAGTAGCACACACACATTTGAAACATAGCATGTTTTGACACTCGTTACAACAAAACAGTAACTTTTGAGTAAATCTGATGTTTTGCTCTTTTTACCACATATGAATATATATTTTTAGGTCACCTGAGTAAACTCAGGTGACCTATTGCTATCCGTTTTCGTCCGTCGTCGTGCGTCGTGCGTCGTGCGTTGTGCGTTGTGCGTTAACATTTGAACATTTTCAGCTTCTTCTCTGCAACCACTGATTTCAACCAAATTTGGCATAAAGCATCTATGGGTGAAATTTCATGATCCCTGCCCCCCTGGGGCCTGTGGGGTGGGGCCATATTGGACATCAAGCCAAACTGTTTGCATGATTGTAATCAGTGAAAAAATTGTGAAATTCATGGCAGGGGTTCTAGTGCTAGGGCGGGGCTAATTAAGTAGGTAGTGAAAATGCATTATTTCTTTGAAAATCTTCTTCTTTGCTCCTGGGTATTAAATAAACTACCTAAGTACATAGTTAAGATGAGCAAGAGTGCCTCTACCAAAATTGTGAATTTTATGGCCCCAGGGTCAGGGGTTCTTGTGTTAGGGCGGGGCTCTATTGATTATATAGTGAAAATACATGAATTCTTTGAAAATCTTCTTCTCTGCTCCTAGGTATTAAATAAACTAACTTAGTACATAGTTATGATGAGCAAGAATGCCTCTACCAAAATTGTGAATTATATGGCCCCAGGGTCAGGGGTTCTGCTGTTAGGGCGGGGCTCTATTGATTATATAGTGAAAATACATGAATTCTCTGAAAATCTTCTGCTCTGCTCCTAGGTATTAAATAAACTAACTAAGTGCATAGTTATGATGAGCAAGAGTGCCTCTACCAAAATTGTGAATTTTATAGCCCCACACATTGATTATATAGTGAAAATACATGAATTCTTTGAAAGTCATCTTGTCTGCTCCTAGGTATTAAATAAACTAACTAAGTGCATAGTTATGATGAGCAAGAGTACCTCTACCAAAATTATGAATTTTAAGGCCCCAGGGACAGGGGTTCTGGTGTAAGGGCGGGGCTCTATAGATTATATAGTGAAAATACCTGAATTCTTTGAAAATCTTCTCCTCTGCTCCTAGGAAATAAATAAACTAACTAAGTGCATAGTTATGATGAGCAAGAGTGCTTCTACCAAAATAATGAATTTTATGGCCCCAGGGTCAGGGGTTCTGGTGTTAGGGTGGGACTGTATTGATTATATAGTGAAAATACATGAATTCTTTGAAAATCTTCTCCTCTGCTCCTAGGAAATAAATAAACTAACTAAGTATATAGTTATGATGAGCAGGAATGCCTCTTCCATAATTGTGAATTTTATAGCCCCAGGGTCAGGGGTTCTGGTGTTAGGGTGGGGCTCTATTGATTATATAGTGAAAATACATTAAATCTTTGAAAATTTTCTTCTCTGCTCCAGAGTATTAAACAGAAACTACCAATATAGTTTGATGGACAAGGGCCCATATCTTCCACAATTGTGAATTTCAAGGCCCCAGGGTCAGGGGTACCATAGAGGGGGGGGGGGGTGTACTTATATACTGAAAATGAATGAATGGTTTGAAATCTTCTCCTTGGTATTAATCAGATATCAAGGCCTAAGGGTCAGGGGTTCATGTATGGTAGGGGCACTACTGATTATTGCTGAATATTACTGATTAGTTGAAATGCATTTTGTGTTCCCTTACCCTGCGTATGGGTATTAAGTAAACAAAGTAAGCAACTGCTAAGTGTATTGTTATGATGATCAATGGTGCCTCTTTCAAAATAGTGAATGCCATAGCATCTGGCTTAAAACATGAATCAAATTCAATCACTGGAAAGTTGTTGCATAATGCTCAGGTGACCTATAAGGCCCATGGGCCTCTTGTTAGCTCACCTGAGCCGAAGGCTCAAGTGAGCTTTTCTGATCACATTTTGTCCGTCGTCCGTCCATCTGTCTGTCTGTCCGTCTGTCCGTCTGTAAACTTTTCACATTTTCGACTTCTTCTCAAGAACCACTGGGCCAATTTTGACCAAACTTAATACAAAGCATCCTTGGGTAAAGGGAAATTTAAATTTATGAAATAAAGAGCCAAGTCCCCTCACAAGGGGAGATAATCAAGAAAAGACAAAAATAGGGTGGGGTCATTAAAAAATCTTCTTCTAAAGAACCACTGGGCCAGAAAAGCTGAAACTTATGTGGAAGCAACCTGGTATAGTGTAGATTTTAAATTGTTAAAATCATGACCCCCGTGGAAAGGGCAGGGCCACAATGGGGAATCAATGTTTTACATAGAAATATAGGAAAAATCGTTGAAAATCTTCTTCTCAAGAACCACCGGGCCAGAAAAGCTGAAACTTATGTGGAAGCATCCTGGTATAATGTAGATTCTAAATTATCCAAATCATGACCGCCGGGGGAAGGGCGGGGCCACAATGGGGAATCAAAGTTTTACATAGAAATATATAGGAAAAATCTTTGAAAATCTTCTTCTCAAGAACCACTGGGCCAGAAAAGCTGAAACTTATGTGGAAGCATTTTGGGGTAGTGTAGATTCTAAATTGTAAAAATCATGACCCCTGGGGGAAAGGCGGGGCCACAATGGGGAATCAAATTTTTACATAGAAATATATAGGAAAAATCTTTGAAAATCTTCTTCTCAAGAACCACTGGGCCAGAAAAGCTGAAACTTATGTGGAAGCATTCTGGGGTAGTGTAGATTCTAAATTGTAAAAATCGTAACCCCCCGGGGTTGGGTGGGGCCACAATGGGGAATCAAAGTTTTAAATAGAAATATATAGGAAATATCTTTGAATATCTTCTTCTCAAGAACCACTGGGTCAGAAAAGCTGAAACTTATATGGAAGCATCCAGGTATAGTGTAGATTCTAAATTGTAAAAATCATGACTCCCAGGGAAAGGACAGGGCCACAATGGGGAATCAAAGTTTTACATAGAAATATATAGGAAAAATCTTTGAAAGTCTTCTTCTGAAGAACCACTGGGCCAGAAAAGCTGAAACTTATGTGGAAGCATTCTGGGGTAGTGTAGATTCTAAATTGTAAAAATCATGACCCCCAGGGGAAGGGTGGGGCCACAATGGGGAATCAAAGTTTTACATAGAAATATATAGGAAAAATCTTTGAAAATCTTCTTCTCAAGAACCACTGGGCCAGAAAAGCTAAAACCTATGTGGAAGCATCCTGGGGGTGGTGTAGATTCAAAATTGTTAAAATCATGACCCCAGGGGGAAGGGCGGGGCCACAATTGGTAATCAAAGTTTTACATAGAAATATATAGTCTTATAAAACCTTTGAAAATCTTCTTCTAAAGAACCACTGGGCCAGAAAAGCTGAAACTTATGTGGAAGCAACCTGGTATAGTGTAGATTTTAAATTGTTAAAATCATGACCCCCGTGGAAAGGGCGGGGCCACAATGGGGAATCAATGTTTTACATAGAAATATAGGAAAAATCTTTGAAAATCTTCTTCTCAAGAACCACTGGGCCAGAAAAGCTGAAACTTATGTGGAAGCATCCTGGTATAATGTAGATTCTAAATTGTTCAAATCATGACAGCCGGGGGAAGGGCGGGGCCACAATGGGGAATCAAAGTTTTACATAGAAATACAGTAAATTCTCGATAAACCGCCACCTTTTGTAATTTAGAAATCATGGCGGTATAACGAATTTGGCGATGAATTGAATTTTCCATCTTTTAGGAAATAAGACGTAGAGTTATTGTTCTTAGAAATGCCATTTAGCGTTTCTGTTTTTATTATTACATGTACATGTATATATAAACATATTTCTAAATTTGAAAATACTTCGAGTAATTTTTTTATGTACAGTTTCGCTAAAACAAAATATTCAGATATGAAATTAGGACAAGTACATGCATATGTGTATGCATGTAAATCTGCACGTCTGATATTTAAAAAAAAAAATGCTGGGTCGATCGTCGTGATATATTGCCAATAGTACTGTACTTAAAATAAGTTCTGGAATAAATTCATTGTTTAAGAAATCATTGTTATTGAGACGTTCACAATTTCTGACTTATAATTATTTTTAAGCAAACTTTGCATTGTTTTTAAAAGCAGAGATCATCAAAATAATATCGTTATCAGCGTACTTTACATCGACCGCTTTCCTGGCGAAGCCTTGACTAAATGATTTTATTAAACAGAAAACAAAATTATTCTAACAGTTCATGTTAAAATCGTTGTTTACTTAATTGCTTGTACCTTGACTGGCTTTGCATGTTTTACAACAGGGATAGCGTCAACCAATTAGCCGCGCTTCACTGACCACACGCACCTGTGGCGGTATTATCGAGATAATTGACACTTAAAAATGGACGTTTGTTGTGAAAACAGGGTGGCGGATGGCGGTATGCAAATTTGGCGTTATAAAGAGAATTTTATATAGCAGGAAAAACGTTCTTGGGAAATCATGGCGGTATTGCGAGAATGGCGATGAATCGAATGGCGATAATTCGAGAATTGACTGTATATAGGAAAAATCTTTGAAAATCTTCTTCTCAAGAACCACTGGGCCAGAAAAGCTGAAACTTATGTGGAAGCATTTTGGGGTAGTGTAGATTCTAAATTGTAAAAATCATGACCCCTGGGGGAAGGGCGGGGCCACAATGGGGAATCAAATTTTTACATAGAAATATATAGGAAAAATCTTTGAAAATCTTCTTCTCAAGAACCACTGGGCCAGAAAAGCTGAAACTTATGTGGAAGCATTCTGGGGTAGTGTAGATTCTAAATTGTAAAAATCGTAACCACCGGGGGTTGGGTGGGGCCACAATGGGGAATCAAAGTTTTAAATAGAAATATATAGGAAATATCTTTGAAAGTCTTCTTCTCAAGAACCACTGGGTCAGAAAAGCTGAAACTTATATGGAAGCATCCAGGTATAGTGTATATTCTAAATTGTAAAAATCATGACCCCCGGGGGAAGGGCGGGGCCACAATGGGGAATCAAAGTTTTACATAGAAATATATAGGAAAAATCTTTGAAAATCTTCTTCTCAAGAACCACTGGGCCAGAAAAGCTGAAACTTATTTGGAAGCATTTTGGGGTAGTGTAGATTCTAAATTGTAAAAATCATGACCCCTGGGGGAAGGGCGGGGCCACAATGGGGAATCAAATTTTTACATAGAAATATATAGGAAAAATCTTTGAAAATCTTCTTCTCAAGAACCACTGGGCCAGAAAAGCTGAAACTTATGTGGAAGCATTCTGGGGTAGTGTAGATTCTAAATTGTAAAAATCGTAACCCCCCGGGGTTGGGTGGGGCCACAATGGGGAATCAAAGTTTTAAATAGAAATATATAGGAAATATCTTTGAATATCTTCTTCTCAAGAACCACTGGGTCAGAAAAGCTGAAACTTATATGGAAGCATCCTGGTATAGTGTAGATTCTAAATTGTAAAAATCATGACTCCTGGGGAAAGGACAGGGCCACAATGGGGAATCAAAGTTTTACATAGAAATATATAGGAAAAATCTTTGAAAGTCTTCTTCTCAAGAACCACTGGGCCAGAAAAGCTGAAACTTATGTGGAAGCATTTTGGGGTAGTGTAGATTCTAAATTGTAAAAATCATGACCCCCAGGGGAAGGGTGGGGCCACGATGGGGAATCAAAGTTTTACATAGAAATATATAGGAAAAATGTTTGAAAATCTTCTTCTCAAGAACCACTGGGCCAGAAAAGCTAAAACCTATGTGGAAGCATCCTGGGGGTGGTGTAGATTCAAAATTGTTAAAATCATGACCCCCGGGGGAAGGGCGGGGCCACAATTGGTAATCAAAGTTTTACATAGAAATATATAGTCTTATAAAATCTTTGAAAATCTTTTTCTCAAGAACCACTGGGCCAGAAAAGCTGAAAATTATGTGCACATGGAAGGATTCCTGGGTAGGGTAGATTTCAAAATGTATAAATTATGATCAGTGTGGTAGGGATGCATTATTTATTACAAGGGGGAAATCTGATAAAGAACAGATTGGTCAAAGCTTCTCAGGTGAGCGATTTGGCCCATGGGCCTCTTGTTTCAAGAAGTGTTCCAGTATCAGCTGGGTATGCTTTCTACGAATACACACGTTTTCAATTTGCAACACCGAAAATGGAAAATGCCGTCAATAGAAAATCGGCAGAATTACATGTAGGATAAAATGAAAATAGTGTGTTTCATCAAACTATATACTGTATCGTCTGCAAAAGGAATATATCACATGCTAAACAGTGATTTTATAGTTTGTTTCTTTTTGTTCTAAAAGTCACCATCGGTTTTCAACAATTGCAAGGCCGTTGGATGCTTTCCAAGATATAAAAGCAAAGGATACCGCAAGAGAGTGGGCAGGTCCTAATCAAGAAATAAAATTTATGATATATGGTTTATTCTATAGATAGAAAAAATGATGCTAACTAGATATTTAAAATTTCATTAATGTAGGGCCCTAAAGCTGTTTTAATTTCATGGCACTAGTCCACGAACTTTTTGATACCCCCTCGCAACATAAGGTTTCAAAACAATGTTTTTATGGATTTTATTGGGAACTTTTATTATGTTGCCCTTAGTATTACAGTTTTTTACCATTACAAAAAGAACATTGTAATATCGAGAGTCTACTGTCTGTATAACGATATGGGAGGCAGGGGGTATCATTCAGTGAGCATATTGCTCACAGTATCTCTAGTTTTCTGTGAGTATTCTTGGCTCTTTTCTTAAAAAGTGGGAGAGTATAAAGGGATCAGGGTGTCCATAAGTCCATCTAGCTGTACATCCGTCCCTCCATCTTTTATGCATACCACTGAATGTACTTTATGAGACATTCATAGAATCTTTGTTACATATTGCCATTGTGCACCTGCTATTTTATTAGGTCACCTGAGTAACTCAGGTGACCTATTGCTATCCGTTTTCGTCCGTCGTCGTGTGTTAACATTTGAACATTTTCAGCTTCTTCTCCGAAACCACTCAACCAATTCCAAATAAATTTGGTATACAGCATCTATGGGTGAAGGGGAACAAAAATTGAATTTTATGGTCACCGCCCCCCTGGGGCCTGATGGGTGGGGCCAAAACCACTAAAATTATTGTAATCTTTAAAAATCTTCTTCTCTACTCCTGGACATCAAGCAGGCAAACTGTTGGCATTAATGTTATGAGCATTGAGTCCTCTACCAAAATTGTGAAATTCATGGCCCCTGGGTTAGGGGTTCAGGTGTTAGGGCTGGGCTATATTGATTATATAGTGAAAATGCATGATTTCTTTGAAAATCTTCTTCTCTGCTCCTGGGTATTAAGTAAACTAACCAGGCACATAGTTATGATGAGCAAGAGTGCCTCTTCCAAAATTGTGAATTTTATGACCCCAGGGTCAGGGGTTCTGGTGTTAGGGTGGGGCTCTATTGGTTATATAGTGAAAATGCATTTATTCTTTGAAAATCTTCTTCTCTACTTCTGGGTATCAAATAAACTAACTAAGTACATAGTTATGATGAGCAAGAGTGCCTCTTCCAGAATTGTGAATTTTGTGGCCCCAGGGTCAGGG